>NW_017257338.1:2151079-2179268 GCF_001594055.1 Mycetomoellerius zeteki
CATCTCGCGATCGTGTATTATCCGTAAAATCAATTATCGGCATCCATTTCTCCGAAGTATAGATATCTGCGAGCGTCGATGATTACGAGATTTTCTCAATGCAATTATTCTTGAGCAATCATGGGTTGCGACAATCGTCGTATCGTCGTTGGCACACGATCAGCGCAAAATCGGTGCGAAAAGTCTAAGGCGTACCTTAAAGGACGAAAAATCGACGAAAAAACGAATAGGTGTTATTTACGATGGCCGCTCCTTGCGACGGCGTGTTTATCCACTTTAGATGCAAGGACGAAGAGAAGTTTAAATCGATCTAAATGCCACGGGCGACTCCGTAGTTCTCGACCCCGTTTTCTTTCCTCGATTGCCTCGATACTAAATTGCCGTACTTAATTATGATATCGCAAAAAGAGATTTGACAATCTCATTCGCCGATAATAAAGCAGTCAATAAAATAAATTTTGGTCGAAACACGTAATTATTCCCGCTCTCATTTTAGTGCGATAATTTAAAAAATTGTCAATGTAGTTAACGCTAAATACGTTTCTACAGTTTTCTGCAGTTTTATCCAGTTTAATTTAATTAAGCTCTATAGGAAAGCTATACTACAATAGTAGTAAAAAACAATGTCATATTTTGAGGCATTACAATAAAAAAAATAAATAAATTACAACAAATTTTACTCAAGGAAATGTTATAAAATTTTTAAAATAAAGCTCTGTTCTCTAAAAGTGAAATAAAAAATTATTGAGGATTCAGATTTATTTGTAGAATCTGTGATACAATGTCGGTTTTTGCGTGATTCCGAATATACAAATAAACGTTAATAATCCACACCGTTATTACGTCGCCGCTTTGATAGGTTTTTATAAAATTGAAAATATATTTCATACGTAGATGTCCGGATTATCCTCCGTGTATTATTAAGCAAAGTGCTATGCGTGATTTCACACAAAATTGCGAAATGAATTAATCAACATGCCGCGCCGCGCTCGCACCGGTGCGACATTCAGTTGGCTCTACAGTTATTAAAGCATTCGTATTAATTAACTCGGTTATACCGTGACAAACGAGCGGGAATTCGGTCAGGGATTTTACACGAAAAATAAGTATCGCTTGGGGAAACATTTGGCGCATCGTATTTATGCATCGTTTCCGTTGCCAGAAAAATAATGAAAATACTTGTTAAATGTCTCGACGAACAACCCAAACCGGAAATGTAATTTAATAAAACTTACAAAAATCGATAATTACCTACTTGTACCATATAAAACAAGCAAGTAAAAGCGTATTATGTAAAAGCTTTAGTCAATGAGGAAATGCATCATTTCTATATTACTTAAAGAAGAACGATCGAACAGGTTACGAGCGAATGCATTCATTCGATAAAAAATATTTCTTCTATAAATCGCGTTCTTATAAGGCATATAATATATAATTAACGATGCTATTATATATTATCTCGCGAATAATGTCAAGTGATTCAAATTTGGAGAAATAATGGAGAAATAATTCCCGTAAAATCTGTATTATTTTATTTCATAATATATAATATTAAATTAAATCAATCAATTACGAATAAAATATATGCACATTCCATTAACTGTAAATTTACGTAAATTTATTAACGTTACGTTAATGTTTAACTCGCATAGACACATATATATGAAAATGGAGTATTTCTCGAAAATTTTCACTTCGTTTCAAAAATAATTAGTTTTCTAATTTTTATTCGCATTATTAAACAAGAGTAGATTTATGTACTTCCTCACGTTTTTTTTGCACGTAGATTAGATAATCGCTGAAATGCATCGTGCAGATAAATAACACGCAGCTTAAGCACAGATCTACTCGCACGCGGCTATTGCGCCTTGCAATTACGAAATGTTTGTTTAGCTAACTGCAATTGCACGACAGAGTGCACACATAGGACCTGCGTCATCGAGAGTGGCGTACACGAACTGACATTTGAAAATACAGGATGACTGGGAAACTTGTAACAAGAAAAAATTGTTATTTACTTCAACGTAACATATTTTATTTACAGATGAAACGATAATATTTTAACATAATTCTTGAATAAAAAAAATATACTTAATTATTATTTGTTTGTAACGTCACTTAAAGACATATCACTTAAAATCTTTAAAGATATTCAACGATTATTAATTGTTTTAAACAGAATCTAGCATTTAAAAATGTAGAAGAATTAGTAAAAAAAAAAACTACAGTAAACGTATTCCGTTTCTAGATAAAAAAAATAATAAAGTATTAAGATAATTCTTAATAAATGAATGTCCATTATAAAAATCTTCATAATGGATATTCATTTATGTATATTAATTTCTTTTTAATAGAATCTCTAATGTTTCAAAGTGTATTGATAATACTTGTAAATATAATCGTTTTAAATTACAAAAGGCTAGTCTTATTTTAACAATGATTAATTTCAATAAAATACACAGGCGGCATTGGCCGCAGGGGGCGTTCCTTCGTAATTACTAATTACTCTATTTAGTAGGATGTTGTGTAGCTTTATGGGATTAAGCGGTCGATGCTTCGGATGACGATCCAGCTGTAGTCCGATCTATTGCGTGCTCCAAACAAGAGGGAACGCGGTGAATTGCCCGCCCAATCATCTCATTACACGAGTCTGCCCGCGCGATCTCTACTGTTCCTACAGACAATTCTAAACTCCGGCTCTTTCGCCTATCTATTCCAATTCTTTGCTAACGTGAGAGCCGCATCTACATCCGACACATCAGGCTACGAGCGAAAATAAACTGTTGGAACTACCGGATGCGAGAGGATCGTACACATGATTAATTTATTAATAATGCAAACGGATATACAGCGTAATATAATAGTACAGCAGACAAGTAATGTACGATAACGCAAGTTAAAGCCAGTTTATATTATAATAAATTACATTATGAAATAATATAAATTCTCATATTTTGCGATTGTCGTCCGATCTACCATTTCCGTCACACAATCAAGCGTGGTTGAAAGAATGTCACATCAGATGAAAAGTGATTTTTTTCTGTTAATGTACGACGTAATAAAGGAAACTGATCTCTGTTTCAACAGCTTACTTTTACGTCGCTTATTTATTTCACCGCTTCTCGATTCGCATGCATTTCCTTTCCGCTTTCGAACCCGCGCCAAATTTTTCAACTAATTTAATTCTCTATACGCAGCAATTCGTGTTCGCCATTGTTGTCACGCTTCGTTGCTGGTGACTCGCAATGGCACTTCGCTGGTCGCAATGTCAATGTCTCCGCAGGATATCCGAGTCGCTTTGCAAACAGAAGTACCAGCATGATGACATCGGTCTCTCTTCTGCTTCGTGAACGTGGGCATTGTACAACCATCCCTTTGGATGCGCCGTCCCCCCCGAACCCCTCCGCGTGATCGTCATCGTAGTCGTCGTGTTCGTCGGAGTTCGTCGAGTTGTCGGAGGGTCGGAGTTCATTGTGCCACAAGTGCATTCCGAGTACCGGCGACGCCAATTGCTCGTTACAAAGCCAGTTGCGAATCGCTCTGTGAAAGCGACAGTGACATTTCCCGGAGCGAGGGCTCGGCCCTCGCAAGAGATCGGTCCTGAGATCAGAAAAAAAACGCCGTAGGATTGTGCACATCTGCGAGATGATACTCACGTTCTCGCGAGATAAAGAGCAGCGACATGGTCCCGCGTTTCGCTTATTTCGACATGACGCCAGTTTGCGCGAGGCAGAAGCTTCTCGTACAATGAGAAATTAATTTTAATTTTATTTCGGACGCGCGTGTTTTCAACGAGACTTGTGAGAAACGTGGTGAAGATTAGCGTGGAAGTGATACAGAAGTTACATGGATTAAATCGAAGGTGCATATTGCAGTAAGTAAAACTTGCAGTAAAAGATAGACAGAATAGATAGAATTATTTTCTCATGTTACGTGTGAATTTGTAAAATACATTAATTACTAAAATACAATGAATTTACATTCTACATATAACGAATATTGTCAAAATTTTAATTACATAAACTTTGGAAGGTAGAAGAAAACTTTTGAAGGAAAATTTTATAATTAACGTTGAAATTATATCATCTTTAGTATTATATTATTATATTTTATTATTGCTGCAATATACATATATAATAATTAGAAGTCGTTTTATCAGTGAGAAGGCGATTCTTTTCACACGTAATGATACTAGCCCGCATGACGAATACATTTAAATTGCACGCGATAATGTGACGCATATCCTTTTTCCTTTTTGCGAGACGATCGGACGATTGCAGCGGATATGTCATTTTATTTTCTTCTCTCCTTTCGTCATAAAATCCTTTCGTCTTGTCGTGAGAAAAATTGTTTTTTTCACCTTAATTGGTGATTATAATTACATAATCGCTTGTAAAAGAACTCGGTGAAACGCATAATGTAAACTGAGGTAACATCAACAACGAGGATAATTTGCATCTACATTTTCATTACTAGTTTTATAATCCTACACAAGACTCGGCGCGTTCTCGATATAGGCGTTTCGATAATTGCAAATTGTGTAATTGCGGCATTTGCTGTCCGAGTTTCTTACACACTGCTTTGGGTGAATTTTAAGGCGGAACAGACTTGTTGCGTATTTACGTATTGTATCATCATTGCGTATCAATTCAATGATGCGATGCGGTGCGCCGTTGCACATTATAGTATCAAAATTTTGATTCGCGCAACATCTACACTGAAACGCAGTGATAATATAATACGCAACAAGTCCTGTATTCGTCTTCAGATACCTTAATTATTTACACAAAACAGGAAGTTCGAAGCGATTTTTGTGTAGACGAAAATATTGACCTCTGAATTAAAAAACAAATGTCCTTGAAGTTTATAGTTTGATTGCACTGGTTTAAGTTATTTCCATGAGAACTACGTCATAAATTTGTTGCGGAATCTTAGTTTAATAATCTCGACAGACAAATACCATAAAATACAATAAAATGAATATCATAAAATACAAAGCTATAAAACATCGAAAGATACAAGCTGTCATTGATCAGTTAACCCTCAAAATTTATCAAACCAAGAAATTTATTGCTTTTTTATATCGCAATTATACACGAGCCATCCAAAATGAGACCATCTTTTACCAAAGTTGAATAAATAAATAAATAAAAATAGATTTCAGAGAAATTCGATGAAACGCTTTGATTAGCTTTTTGTGGATTATAAATAATAGTAATTTAATTGCGCATTGCATCCGTATATTTAATTTTAACTATCAACTTTCACGGCATATAACGACATGTAAAAATATACATATAACGATGTTAGAAACTGGGTATTTCGAAAAACTTTCTTTCGAAATACTAGGTGTAGTAATAATTCTAAATAAGAAACAGAATTCTCACGAATAGAACAGCTGGTCGACGCGTTTGAATGAACATCTCAACTTCTTGTCTACACCACGTGGAAGCTAACGGATAGAAAAACCTTATGCTATGTGGCACATGTGAAATTTCGTGCAACCTTCGTTGACATCATCAGTATTAGTTAATCGGATTAACGTGCCGTAACTGTTTTTCTAATCAACCGCGAAATTCTTTCGCAAAGTTTTCACAATTCATCATTTAATACAAAAATAGCAACTAAAGACACTTCTAGAATTACAGTTGAATAGTAAATGACGTTACGGAATTATTTGTATGCCTTCAGTTATAAATATATAAGTCAAATTAATAAACAATAAGACATTCTGCCGTGGCTTCATCAGATCAAACCCTAAAATAATTCAATATGCAGAATTAATCAATACACAGAATCAGTACGCAGAATTATTGCAAAAATTGTCACGATATTTGTTACGCAAAATAGATATCTTTTCTGGTGCAAATATTGATTTTGGCTATATAGTATTTTATTCTGTTGGGCAATATTCTATATTATTCTAGTGACACTTTGACATTCACAATTGACGCATATTCAATATTCAATGTCGCACTTGTACTGTGCCATGATTAGGGTCAGTTAATATTTCCTCCCAAATACCTTTTCGGAGGGGACGTTTCTATCATGCACGCATTACGACAAGTATTTCCGACCACATCCTGTACGAATGTCAGAACAGTGTCATAATATTACGATTGAAGACTTAATAGAATTTTCCTCATTCAAAATTGTTACAGTTTACAATCCTTCAAATTATTATATTACACGACACATTTGATCACTGAAGTTCATTTATTACGAGTCTGAATTTTGTTTAAATTATTGATAATGAAACACGAGATATTTTCTATTCCACAATAATTTTTTCTTTCGACTGGTGATATATGAAAAGATGAGAGGATCACTTTTATTTGGATAACACCAACAACCACCGGGATTTTTTAGATGTGGGTTTTTCTGAAGAAATCTTGTTTGAGGCTCAAACTCTATCTTTTTCGCAGTAAGTATGATGCACAAGATACTCCTTATAATGTTTATACTGTCTGTACACAGAAAATTTAATCGAGGGGCTTTTTTAGATCTCGCAATTTTACTGAAATGAGTCTTTCGGAGATTTTGTGGATTTTTATCCTAATTGCGGCGTTTGAAACAGTGTCCATCGCTAACTCATTGACCGGAGATCACGTTTGCACAAGAATAGAGAAGTTAGTATTAAAACTCAAAAGATAATGTACAATTGTTAAATAAAATTCATTGTATACGATCTGCAATTTGTATCAAAATTAAGGAATAGAGCTCTATTTATAATTTTATACGTAAAAAACTTGAAGAAAATATGTAAAAAAGAAATATGTAAAAAATGTAATAAAATACAATATACACATAAAATTACAAATAAAATTCTATTCTAAAATTAACACAAATTGTATACCGTCCAAAGTTGGCTTAAATGGCAATTCCATTTTCGAGTAATAGCAGTTCGATACTTTTTTAAAAGACCTTCACCTAGAAGCCTTGACAATACAGTCGGTATGCATAATACCTGTACATAAATCATTATTATGCTCACATCTCGCCTCATACCACTGTAAACCCGATAAGGGAATTGCGGGACTAGTGAGTAGTTAATCAATCGTATGTTACAGTTACACAGTTACATCGTACGAGACTTACACCGAGCCAGTCGTGGTTAATTCATTCACCTGGTGTCTACAAATTCCCCCGAGATGTCCCAAGACGCGGACCGAAGTACGACAACGATATCATGTGAAGGTAAGTCTTGGTCCAAGATATTTAATTCTTTTATGACTCAGCCTCAGTATTTGATGAGAGAAGAAAACATTAATTAATTATTAATATTAATTATTTTACGTTGATATATGAAAAATAGTTATTATTTTGCATATATTTTTTTCACAAAAAAATTAAATACAGAAACATTTGCAATTTTAATTAATTCTACCTGTCCACTTTCTAAAAAACTACACATAAACTAATTATATGAAAAATTGAAATAAGTTAGTCTTTATGCATAATGTAGTTTACAATGTGATGAACAAAAAAAAGATACAAAGCTCAATAATGAATAGTTTTTGAGTTATGATGTATCAAAGATGTATACTCTAAATATTTTGCAGTGAAATCTTACTCCAAAAAAGTGAAAATGCAGCCATCCTTGAAAAAAAAAATGAAAATATTTTATTTCTTGAAAAAAAGTGACAATTTTCACTCTTTTCCAAAGGAGTGAAATCTCACTCCAAAAAGAAGTGAGATTTAAATCATTGTAACTTTTTTTCAAGAAGTAAAATATTTTTACTTTTTTTCAAGGGTAGTTGTATTTTCACTCTCTTAAGTGAGATTTCTCTGCAAGAAATTTAGAGTGTAAAAAACACAAAGCATCTTTGATACACCTTAAAAATTATTCATTATTGGGCCTTGTGTCTATGATATCTTTTGTTTACCACATTATGCAAAAATTGATTCATTTCACCGGAACTCAAGTTTCCATATAATTAGTGCAGGGTCCTTTTCTTTCTTTCTCGATTATTTGGTAGTACATCCTGAATAGGTATATGAAAAGATTGGGAAAACAGTAATTAGAGAATTCATTAACGACAGACACACATTTGCATTGAGAGAATTTTTCCGACGCAGATATCTACGCAGGCAATTTCATTGTCTATTCATCAGTGGATTCTAGTTTATATCGTGGAGACGGGGGGAACCATTCTCTCAAACTTCTCAAAGGAATAGGAAAATATGTTAATCTTGTACACAACGGAAGACTTTGCGTAAAACTTCGCGGGCACATAACAGGTAAGAAAATACCGTTCTATCGAAGAATCGGCGATTGCATATATAATCTGGCTTGATCTAAATTTCCTCTTCAACATGAAGCTGTGACAATTTAAAATTTAAAACCTCAAAAATACTTAATATTTACATACTAGTGTCATATAGGGCAGAGTATGTACCGATTATGTAATTTTTTTAGAGCAGAAACACAAAAAATTAAAATCTTTATGTTTGTTTTATACATATATAGGGTGTCCCATAAGTTTTTGCCACTCGCTTTTGTGTAGATAGAATGGACTAAACTGAGCCGAAAAGTTCTTTACCATTTTACAATTTTCGCAATGGTTAACGAGATATTAATTACTAAAAATCGCTATAATACATACAATACATAATATACATACAATATAAACACACATATATACATATATATATATACATACATATATATATAATAAATATATAAAAATTTTCATTTTTTATATTTTCACTCTATTATACTATGGATCCATTATCTTACAAGTATCTCTTTCCTTTTTTTAGACAATTTCAGTTTCGATCATAAAAATTCTATTTTGCTATCGTTGTATCAAGACAGCGATCATCGTATATAAACCTCGTAATAGTGAACCTCGAAATAGCGTGAAAAATCCCTTCCGCACTATGAATAGCATAAGTGGGAATTGTAATAGTTTAGCCACTAAAATCTTGAATTTTATTGTTTTGGGGTGAAGAAGAGAGAAAGAGGGAACCTTGTTATATAGCGTTCAAAGCTCCGAACAGCGTGCTATTTATACGTTTCAGTGTACATAAGAATGTTCACTTTTCACGTTTTCGCCCTAGAGAAAAAACTACGTAATCACTATCGTGATACAACGGCAGCGAAGTAGAATTTTCATGATCGAAACTGAAGTTGTCCAAAAAAAGAAAAGAGATTCAATTGCAAGACAATAGATTCATAATTTATTCTAACGTCAGCAGAGAATTGCGTCGCGGAAGAAGTTACGTAAACCCCATTTCCACGCCTCGTTATGGAAAAATGTCGTTTCCCAGGCAACATGAATGGAAAACGATCGGCGAAACACCTCTCGCGGATACCCGTGCGGCAAATCGTTCCACATACACGACGACCGTCTATTCTTCCGCTTTTGCCTCTTGTTCTCCATCCTTTTCTTGTGCTACGCCACGTCCTTGTTCTCCGTCTCTTTCTCCTTTTCTCGCCCCTGCCGCCGATATGAGCTAATTACAGGGAAAGTCCGTATTAAGCGACCGTCTGATTAAGTAAATAAATAAAAAGAAAATGCGGAGCACACGGACACGCATACGCTTGAACGTCGGGAATGAGAGGAGGGGCGGCAGCTGCAATTACGCCCCATGAAATGCGGAATTGACGAATCGCGCCGAAAGGAGGAACCTGTCCTGTCCCGGGATTATGAAACAATCCAGAAGCGGGCCATTAGCTGAAAAAGACTTCACACAACTTTGTACTATATCTTTACACGGTACCCTCGAGAAGGGAAATGCCGGAAGTCGACAATTTGCGAACCGTTTAACTTGACGCGTCGCAGGTAGACGGTAACAAGACAATTTCTCTGGAGATGCGCAGGCGGGGAAAGACATCGTATTTCTCGATAATTTCAAAGAAGAACGTTTAATCGTTTAAAAGTGCAGTGCATAAACAGTATAATTACAAGAAATTATGCATAATTTATACTGTTTATGCAGATAAATAAGTAATTTATAGAGGAGAAGGTGGTATTATGGCACCACAGTTACATTTTACACAATAACTTTGTTAATAATCAATATTTAAGTTTAAAACTTGACAATTACATTCGTTAAAATGTTGTTGAATCGATTCTGGACTCAAAGTTACGAAATATTTATTACTTAGGATACTATTATATAATAAAAATGTAGCGACATTGCATAATGACTCGAAGAAAAAATGGGTGTTAATGTGGCCTTCCATAAAAAAAAGCCTTAAAATATTAATTTTGTTTAGAAAACAATATTTGGTTACAAAATTAACAAAAAAGTAAAACATTTACATAACTTCTGCATATAAGCTGCTCAGTACTAAAAATCTCAGTACAATAAAAATAGTACACGTTACATAATATAAACTATAGATTAACAGTAGACCTACAATCAATTATCAAATAATTATTGTGATATGAAAATCTCAAAAAAGAGGTCGTGAGTAATCAATACCCATAGAGCAAAATGCCATGCTATTGTTTAAACTTGCATAACTCAAAATATATATACAGTCAAATAAAATGTTAAAAAGCAAATAACACATTCAAAAATATATATATTCATATGATAATATGCTCAAGTTTAAGAAAAATGAGGAAATAGGTGTAATTAAATGCTAAAATGTACCTCAGAAACGTTTCGAAATACTTGAAAGTAAAAATGCGTTATAATAAGTGGCTATTGAGTATTGGTAATATTAGCATCATGGTGTAACGGCGAGATACTGAATTAATAATTCTATAAGTAATCATTAGAATTCGCTATATAATAGCGAAGATATTAAGGGAGGCCACAATATATACACTGGCCATAACACCACCTTCTCCTCTGCCGTTTATGATAAATATCGATTACGTCTAAATATGCAATTACAACGCAAACAAATATTCAATCAGATATTCAAGCATGTTCATATTGTTCAATTTAATGAGACGTTAGGCCTCAATATCGCTTCAATTAGGCACAAATTACAGAGGCGCGAACGTAATAAAGTCAATGTGAAATCTCGCGGCGATTTACAGGCGCCGGGGCACCCCGATAACAACCGTACGAAAGTGAATTGCCGTCGTTTAACGGCAATGAGACATGACGTGTGTCATATAAACAAAGTCCCAACGAACGACAGACGTAATTGGTGTGTAAAAAATATTATATGTCATCGACCAGACGGATCTCAAGTGTCGTACGTTCTACAATTCTAATTCTAAGAGATAAAATAGTATGAGAATATAAACTCGGTGGAATTAATTTTTTATATCCAAAAACAAATTATATGTTACATTAATTACCCGGTTGGTATTCACAGAAAAAAATGGAAATATAATGAATCGTTATTTTTGCCCATCTATAAGATATCCGAGAGAAGAATGTCAAGGACCGAAATTTCCATTTTTCAGGGGAAGATTGCGAAAAATCAGAATGATGAATGCGTAATATTTCTGCATAAATTAAATAGCTAAACATAAATTCAGAGATTAAAATTTTCATGTATAATCAATGCGTCGAGGATTTTTTAAAGATTTTTTATGGTAATGTAGTAGGTTAACGCATGGCTGAATCGATTCCAAAAAAGGATCATAATTAGAAACTTCAATTATTGCTTATTTAATTATAATGTAATTATAATTAAAGTATTAATTACATTATAATTAAATAAATAATAATTGAAGTTTCTAATAATGATCCTTTTATTTTTTATAACTTAATCGTTTAATTCATGTCAAAATCGGCGAAGTTATACGGGAGAAACTCACACTTTCTCACAGAATTTCACGAGGTTGAACAAATCGCTCGTCTGCCAATTAGAACAATAAGGCTCCTCGGAATCTCGGCTGGCTTTGAAAATTCGTGTTCGCCGCGTGTTGCTTGCGAATCGAGCAATTGGCCGGAAGTGAAATGATCTTGTTCGCTAAGGGAATAACCACTTAATATAATTGTGGGACAAAGTCTTCGAAATCATAAAATTCATATGAAATCTCTATGTATAATCCGATAATTACATATGCAACCACGAGAGATCATTGTATAATATTAAATAAAATCTTATATTTTACCAAATTACTTCATATGTAATAAAAAAAATTATTTGTAATTAGATGAAATCATATGAAATCATGTAATCTATGAGACAATATTTCAGCTAGTGGTTACCCCCTCATTGTTCGCGCTAACGCGTTTCGTAATCGGTATGCCGGCGTGCATTATATCAAAGTCGAGAGGGAACAATCAGCCTAAAATGGAAATTTTAGCGTATTATATACCCGCGAGGCGTATACCTGTGCCTGGGACGAGAACGCCCGCAATGTAATCACATTACGCCAAGTAAGGTACACAGGCATACATATACAAATACACACATGAGGCATTTTGCACGGTTTATTATATGGACAATGAACCTTCTTAATGCAGCCTATGAAGAAAAAAGGATATTTCACCATTATATCGACATTATGCGTCACGTATTCTGTTATAATTATCGTTTCGAAAGTCTTTTTTCTCTAGAGGAGATACTTATCTCTGTTAAAATAAAATTTTTTTTTAAAGAACGATCTTCGCATATAAATAATTACCACGCATTTAATATGCATTTTAGCATATTTAATTTTTTTTAAATCTGAACTGAACTAAAAAAAATAAAATAAATACTTAATTAATTATAATAATAATTATTGATAATAATTAATTATATAATACAATATAATTAGCAAAATTGCCGATAGATTTTTTTCACGTGAAAGAATGTTATTTCTTTTATATTGTTATAGAATTTTTTATTGTATTGCACGGAGTTCCTTATATAACATAATTAAAAATCTTAAATGCAAGATTTTTTTACAAAGCCAATTAATTAAAAGTAAAAGTAAAAAAAATATATTCTCATTTCCATTCAAAAGGTATTTGATAGTTTATCTGTATAACAAGCGTATAATCAATATATTACATTTTCTATAATTTTCATCAACGATTCGCGTTAATTACTCGAGATCTATCGTTAATAGAATCACCTGCTTGTTATATTCAGTATCGACCTACTTAGAGCTTTGCGAGGCAGCTATCGTATTATCGCGATACGATCTCGTGTATACGATGGTGGCGTACGAGGTAGTGCTATGATGCAAAACAATTACAGCTTTCATCGAAGCTTCGCCAATCTGGCGTTTATCGAAGCCTTGAATCTACTCATCGGATTGTACATGCCTTACGAATTCACCTCGCCGCGCGATCAAAGGTTTAGCTTGTTAGCATACGAAACGTCGTCGTCGCACGTACTCACATTGACTACGTAAGAAACTGTGCAGTTGATAACGCAATGCTCACGTAAAAGTGACTCAACAGCATCGACGCGAATTCCAGCGTAGGTGCCGTTATGCGAAGGTAATCGTTTATCTCTCTAATTTACAGGTGTATTCTTGGAAGCTGATGAACGTATAACTTTTAGATTTGTTCTTTTCAGCTGATTTTTACAGTTTATCTTTCCTCCTTTTACTTTCACGTTGGAGGAAGCAAGAGAAAAGAACATTGTAAGAAATCCAGCTAAAAAGGACGGATCTCTTGTAATGCAAAAGTGTAACGCTATCTTGCGTTTGAAAACGGTCAACGTCGGTAAATGTGAAGCATTATTTCTTGTCTATTTTTTCCCATCATTAAGAAACCGCTTTGCTTCGAGTAGATTGGACTTACTAGAGGGGAATGAAACTAAAACGTAATATGCCGTTAATTACCGATCACGGAGAATTATGGGCGAATAAAGTGGCCGCGGTGCGCGAGAAGCGAAGTCGTTAACTTCTCAGAGAAAACGTATTAAACGTAACGCAACGATAAAGGATCGTTTGTATGCGATCAAGTTAAAAATTTGTTGTTAGTAACGTTCAGTAACAACAAGACATACTGATACGTATGACGTAATTGACATTTATAATAGCCAATGTCAATTGACGTCCGAATTAAAAAAAAGGGAAACGTTGAACAAAAAATACGAGCAGGATAATATTGTATAATGAGCGAAAATTACCGTTGAATAAGTCGAGGTCACTTAGCGTTTTCTACTATGCTAGAAAACGTCTGAATTGCACAACTTTTGAGTAATAATGTATATATATATATATATATATATATATATATAGGATATATATAAAGCATAAGGTAGATGAGAGAGAAAAAAAGTTTTCCGTGCTATAAATCAGGATATCATATAAGTTAAAAATTTTAAAAACATTTTACTATGTTAATCTAAGACGCTTTAAATATTTACAGAATAAATTGTTAAAAAATTGTCAATTATGTAAATTATTAAGTTATCTACATTTACAGCTAAATGATATTATATATGACATTCATAATTTAATTATGAATACTTATATTTAATACAATTATAATATAATCGATTTAATACATTTTTACGGAACTATTACTTTGAAATTACTTTGAAATTATTACGCAATTATTTTAATATATACGCATTTGCGAATAATATTCTATTGCAATTATAAATCTACATGTTCTATGATAGAACAACAGGGTCATGTAGATGCTATCAGGCATCATAAGATTTCTGAAATCGATAATGTCGAGGTGATGCTATCAGGCATCATAAGATTTCTGAAATCGATAATGTCGATTAAAACGCATATACAGTAGGGATGTTCCGATATAATCGATATTTTGAAATATCGTATCATTATCTCTTTTAGGTGATGCTATCAGGCATCATAAGATTTCTGAAATCGATAATGTCGATTAAAACGCATATACAGTAGGGATGTTCCGATATAATCGATATTTTGAAATATCGTATCATTATCTCTTTTGATATTTGATATTTGCATTGAAATTTTTAGTTTCCGTATCATAGCATATCGGATCTGGAATGTAGATATCAATTGATTCGATACAAAGGTCGTATTTTCAAAATTCAACCGCATAAACGTCAATTCGGGGACAATTTACGACATCGCGATCAACGCCATCATAAATAAAATTAAACAAAATTTTATGTTTCACATTATCTTTGTCAGTTAGACTTATATATATAAAATGACGAATATATGTCTTGTATAAAATGTATAAATGCATAATTTTTTATCCTCATCAATCTTTCTCCCATTCCCATTTGTGTATATATAGATTTACTAAAATATTTATAATTTTATTGATAAATTAGTGAATTTACCTAGTGATTTTTTTTTTAATTTTTCTTTAAAATTGAAAGTTCGTGCTCTCCGCACGTCTCTATATAATAAAACATGCAAAAAAAGTAACGATATTCCCGAATATCGAATCATTTCCAATCAATATGATGCCGTATCGATTGTGTATTTCGATTCATATTGATACGAAATATCGATAGTCTATGCTTCTCCGCACATCCTTAATATACAGTATATCTGGCCCACCAGTATGATTATATTTGAGAGCAATATTGCAATCAATAACTTATCTCTCCTCTTTGTGAAAGAGAGTCTCCTTACGCAAGCGAAAGGTTTGCTATGGGAATTAATCATGTCAGTTACGGCGTTTAGTAGGAACAAAAAAACTTTGACGCGTCAGTTTCCAGTGCATCTGGTAGCTCTCGCCGTAAAGATCTACAATTCCAAATGATTTATGAAGAGACACGGAACATGTTCATCAATTAACTTAATGACTTTACAGCCGAGGTTTTACGTATATAGAAATTACTGGTCTGTTCAACGTTAAATATTAGATTATGATATACAAATAAAAACGTATACTTCCGCATGTATACTTCCTAATATTATATGATTTAATGGGAAATGGTTTAAATGTTAATTCTCTTTAAAATAATTTAAATTTGTTTTAGTTAAATCTTTAAACTATTTAATTATTAATTAAATTAATTACATTGACATTTTTCAATAATAATTATTGCGATTAATGATTTATTACATGAACTGAATGTATATTTTATCTAGTTTTACATAAAAGATTATTTCCAATGTTAAAGAAAATCTTGAAAAACGAATTAAAAGGGCGATAATATAATTTCATAACATATATGTCTAGATTAGAAAAACCTTTCTAAGTGAAAGCAAAAAAGAGTGTTCAAATATTATATGTACATTAATCAGTTTGCATATAATTCAGTTTATATCAGATACTTTATTTATTATGTTATATATAAGTCGTTATCTTTCTGAAGGCATGTCAAAATGTCCTGTCAAAAAAACTGAAGGTACAAAATTTACATAATATAAAGTGCTCATTAAAGGTGCACTGCCCGAGCCGGATTTTGTTCTGTAATCAAGCAAAAGTGGAGAGAATGTCGAACGTACGGCACATTGGTCCATCGACGTAACGTTTAAAACGAAAATCACGTAATAGCAATATCGCAGGAGCAATGAACAGAGATAAAATGTAATAACGTTCGCATAAAAGAGAAGAAGATATATCTGATTCAATATTTTATTGCAGCGGACGCGGCAGTTTTCACGCGCGCATATCTTTTACAACAAATTTCTTATCGTTCTACTAATCTTTGATACTCAATGTTCAATAGAAGTCAATATTTCTTCCAAATATCATATAATGTTTGGAAAATAATAATCAATCGTTAATAGAGAAATTTGTTAAAAAACTTTATGAAAATCTCTTAACAGCGAGATGTATGTATTACATACTAGCTCAAATGATACAGTAAATAAAAAAAGCACCGAGTAAATTTATTTCTTATAAAAAATAATTAAAATTAAATTAGCTGTTATTTTTTCAATGTGCGCGTTCGCGTACATTTCGTTTTTATTTACTATTGTATCTGTGATATTTTTATATACCGCTCGGACGTCACGTTTAGTCGGTCAATTCAATGTTGCGAGCAGGAACTCGTTATGTACGCGTGTGTTCCTCTTCTTGTTTCTCACTGTGATCCCCCTTCGTCTACCATCGCGTGCCTTCTCTGCATTCCAACCGTTCTCACTTTTACTCTCGTCGATGATCGAAATCTCGTGTCTTAGAGAGTCATATAACGTCTTATCTTTTAGAATTCTTCGTCGTAACTGAAGTCATCGGTGAAATCGTTTTCCAAACGAAAAGAAAAAAACACCAGAACAATATAGCCTCTCTTTTTAATGCCATACTTAATTAATCTCATTAATAATGTTTATGTCAGACTGGCATTCAATTATTTAATTATTATATATCAACGTGAAACAATTATTAACGATTATTCAAATCGGTCTCCTAACGAGGTTGCAGAAATTAAAAGCGTTCTTTTGACGTGACTGACACTTTAATAGATCAATTAAAATATAAGTGTATCTCAAAATATGTATTGCAGACGGAGAAAAAATCGAGGACTCTGAAGGAATGCTGCGAAGGATACAAAATAATTCACGGCGATGCGGAAACGGATGCGAGCTGTTTACCATTTTGCGAAAAATGTGTGGTAGGTGTATGCGTCGCACCCAACGAATGCCGTTGCAATCCTGGATATTATGGAGATGACTGTGCTCATGGTGAGTTTGAAATGAAATCAACAGTCATTAGGCGTTTCTCTCATCATTAAATATCTAATCGATGTGTATATATATTTCTAACGAATACTTCTCATTGGTCATTTAAACCTGTAATTTTGAAACTTTTACGTAATTGAGATGATTCTTAAAACTTTTATGCTTTTCGTGAATTTAATATACATTAATTACCATAATTATTTTTAGTTTCTAAATAATGCGTTTCAGAAAAATTACATTCTGAAGAATAAGAAGCTAAAATATTTTTCGTTATATTTGTAAGACTTATGGTATTTTTTCAATATTAAGTTTACTGTCTTTATTAAGTTAAGAATCAACGTACCGTCATTTCAATATAACACAGCAACTTGTTATAGTATAGCAAATAAATCTGTATTCCGCGACAATTGTGGCTATTTAAGACGATGACAGTTCTACCCATAATATCACTGTCAACACGAACATTAGAATGACCCGAAGATATCCTTAAAAAAACAATGAAAGCGTTTTAGAAGGTCATTGAAATGACGATCTTGACTGACGACTTGCAACATCTTTTATTTATCGAACTGGACTGAATAATGTTCGCAGTGCCAAGGTGTTGATATATAAATTGCTATGACATTTAAAAAGAGTATATTTAAATCGAGGCAACAGCGATGAATATGCATGCAAAACCGACTGAATTAAAACTTTTGAAAACTTTGAAGGTTAAATAATTAATTAAACCGTATAATTCTGCTAATTTTGCAATGATTTCAGTCCGAAGAATGAGAGCTGAAATTAAGAAAATAAATGATGCGTCGCACGGCGATTGTGAAACGAAATTGAGAGCGAACAGATCCGAAACGAGCAGTAAAACTCAATGAGAAATTTCACGCTCCATGAAACGGACCGACCTTCCACGATCGCGAGAACACGCGTGTGAAAAATGACTGTTTCCAGTAGATAGTACTTCCACGCGAATCATAATAATGAGTGGGATTTCTCATGTAATTTGTACAACGCATCTCGTTAAAACTGATGTTAATCCACACGTGCCTCTATAAAGGCACTATGGCATAATCACGGTTGTTATAAAATAACGACACAATAAAAGTTATTAAAAATTCGTTGAATTATGTTGTGACAGTCTTTGATTACCTATATGGCACATAAAAAAACATCGTTCCTTTAAATATAATGCAAATAAAAAATGTTATTTTCGAATTATTACGAATAAATATATAAATTAGATACTTCACAGTCCGTTCGCCAATAGCACTTGTATGTTCTTAAAGTTTCATTAATACTCTCAAGAGTAATATTGATTTATATTTTGAGTTATATCGTTTTATTTGTAAATAAAAAAGAAATTCTACAAAGAACACTTAAAGTGAAGTCAGTTTTAATGATCGAAGTTAAAAGAAGAAATTATTTTATTTTGAATTTAGTCATTTTAATTGATTAAGATAATTACAAACTGTTGATGATATTTCGAATTATATCACTTTTATAATATATTATTCCTGATTTGTTATAAGGATCTGTTTTATAGGATGTCAGAATCACAACTAAAAAAATTTTTTTAAAAGTTGTGAAACGGAAATAACAAAAATGACATTTAATCATGCTTACAAGAGTATATTTTTTGCCAATATTATTTAATTAATCAATAATTTTCTGTTAAGTTGAAAAATAGTTTTTTCTAAAAATCTTAAAATTTTTAGTTGTATCATTTTTAAAATAAAGGAACGGTATTTGTTTTTTCATTATTAGTAACTTTAATTATAATTTTCTCATCCTTTAATATTCGGATCTATTATGATTAATGAAGCTTTTGACACAATTACATCTTCCAAAATTTTTTTTCTCTCCCTTTTGCAGTTTTTTTCTAAAACTTATAGAGTTGATGACAAATCATAGATTGACTTATCGTTGTCAAACAAGCAGAAGTCGCGGATTGCACGCAACTGTTGCGTCAATACGATCGGGGAACGCTTCGAAAGTTACGGAAGCCCGGAAGTTACGAAGCCACTACTTTCCCGTGAACGTTCGAGAAGGTCGTGGGCGGCGTACAGTTGATCAGATATAACGCGTTCGACGTTCGCATAACGCAATCGTAATGTCGATGCTTTATAAGAGACATTCGCGTTATATGACAAACGTTCGCCTTAAACATTTTGAAGATACGATCTACGATCTAGCTCTTACAAACTTATTAATTTCACTTGCATGTATTTACGAAACGTTTATTAATAGCTCGCTTTTATGTGGAAATTGCCTTCTTTGTCTTGACTGTCAACTATTCATGAAATACGTTGACATTACAAATTAAAATAAAAACTTCTTTATTCTCATAATCTAAGAGAGGTTGAGGGATTTTGTATAGTTTTCACATTTTTGGCATTAGATTTTTTAAACAACTAATTATTACGATGAAAATGCATTAATACGATAGATATTTTATGTATAAAACAATAAATCCAGTGATTTTGATGCCAAGCAAAATGAACAATTTGTATATCTGATTATGCGAATAATCATTTTGTATTGAATCCATATTATTCATAGAAAATTTTCTATTTTAATCTACATATATAAGAGAAAATAGTTCAATTTGTACAGTAATAAATCATCATGTAACATCTCTCCTGTACATGTATATATAATATACCATATATGCAATATGCATATAATTTAATTTATATTTTAAAATTGAATATACATACACTAATACACTAATTAATTTTATTCTATAGCGTGCCCATTGGGATTTTGGGGTCCACAATGTACAAAAATGTGCGATTGCGGTGACAGTAGTATCTGCGATTCTGTAAATGGCACTTGTCAATGTTCTCCAGGACGGAAAGGACCTCGGTGAGTGTTGAAAAATATCAATGATCATTATTGTTCCAAAATATCAAAATTTACCAAACAACAATAAGTAGCTCGAGATTGTATTCGCTTAGCACATTAAATCAAATGATACTATGAAAATTGTGTGCTTCCTTTTGCAGATGCGAGGAGCATTGCGCAATCGGCCAATGGGGCTCGGGTTGTGCAAACAAATGCACATGTCAAAACTGGAATAATGGCTGCGATGCCGTAACCGGAAGCTGCATTGACGATGATGCCTCTTCGGTCGAGCAAACGTCGCCTGCTTATTTGCAGAGCTCTACTATCGACCGTCTACCGCAAACATCAGGAATTAGTAATACAGAGCATACGGAGATTGTCTCTGTGCCACGTGAGACCGAACGCCAGACGGAAGGTAAAATAATACGAAGAAAACTTTTAGACTTTAGAGAGTTGCGCAACTGTTTGCCGGAAGATAAAGAAATGGATCTCCACGCTTTCAAATATTGGAGACGTCTCGAAAGGCGAATTCAAGCAAAAGTTGCCGATTAAAATTTGTGTTAGGGAAAGCAAGTTTTTGTATTATGAAAAATACGTATAAATGTAATCGATCACATTAAGGTGATTATCGAACTTTAAGTTTAACCTCGAACTTTAAGTTTAACCTCGAACTTCGAACTGAGCTTCTTCACAAAAGCCGACGATTTTTTGAAAAAGTTCGAAGAAGTTTGGTTCGATAATCTGAACCTTTACATCGACGATACAGTGACGCTGTTGTTTTTCACGGCAGTAATAAATCACTTTAGTTAAGCATAATTGTAATTATTAAATATAATAATATTTGTAATATTTAGTTTCAATTGCAGGTATCAATAACAGTTGGAATGATACCAATTACATTCCGGAAACGACGAGTCCAGCAACAGCTTCAATCATAGCCCCTCCTCAGGGGGTAGAAGTCTCGGCAAACGAAATGCAAATAAAGAATCCTTCCACCACTGCTCGTCCTGTGATCGTTTTAGTCTCCGTACCCGAACGTAGAAGGGACGTTGAAAAGGATAGGCAAACGTTCGCGACGAAGGACGCTTTTCTCAGACACGTCCAAAGTGACAAAAGCATCAGCGTGCCAAATGTCGATTACGTAAAAACTATTCACAAAGGTACTATCTCGAGACACTTCAAAAATGCATACTAAAATTTTCGTCTTGTTTTTGTACTGCAGTGCTCGATCTCAAATAAAACATTTCTATTGCGACAGACGATATTCAAACACCAACGCCGATGTCGTTGGACATCGCTCTAATTGTCATCGCCGCGATTGTCTCCCTCGGTCTTACCTCGCTCGCGGTGGTTATGGTCCTTCACATGCGTTCCAAACTATTCGAGACCATTCGTCTTGCTGTCTACGATGACGAGAAGACCAAAAGCCCAGAACGCGAGAGCGTGAACAACGGAAGGATGTCGGTGGTGAACGCCACTCTGCCTCGTGAGTTATACATACGTTCACCTGACAGCAACATTCTCTCCTAGATTGCCTGTGAAATCCACGTGTCCTTGACCCCGATGGGTCTAGTCACGTAATCGTTTTAAGGATAGTCTTGACCGTCATAGTCAGCGAAAAAGTTATCTCGCCGATCGGATCGTGCGATGTTGAGTCTTTTCTACTCATCGTAGATGTGCTATCAGCACAAGACAGTTGAGTATTATATTCTCCGATATTTTTGTGATTTCAGCACCTCCGATTTGCGCAAATCCGGTATTCGCCATTAACACAGAACCGGAAACGATACTGACGGTCGATGGCATTGAATCGCTGAATACTTATGCTAACGGCGCCGCTACGATCGGTTTGCGAATTTCTGGTAATTTTCGCGGTAAGTTCCAGCTTTTTTAATAAATTTTACAAATTTACATTTTACGAGACACACTAATCGTAATAATTATTTAAAAAATTAATCTCCAAGTTAATTAAAGAAGTCTACAAACCGCTAGCAACATTAAAAACAATTTATATATAAAGGTTTTATTTTATATTTAATTATAACAGTTAAAATTCGAAAGATTACGATTGTTACTTTGAATAAATCACAAACACTTTTTTACCTATATTATTTTTAAGATCTTTAATAGATTTTTTTATTGCGAATTTATCAGACCTCTTACAAGACAGTCATTACGACCGACCATCGGCAACTCTGATACGTCTGCAGACAAATTTCGACCATAACACGGAGCACTTGTATGACGAAATACCCATGCAAACAACTCCACCGGATCGCAAGGATCTGTGATGGAGAAATGCATTTCCACTTATTGCGTTCATGGTCCAGTCTATATCCGTATCTTTAGTTATACAGTTCAATAATGCGTCATAATAAAAGGACCTTGAAACATTTTTAGGCGACCTGTCAACGATCGATGAAAAGTCGATCGAAAAAATGCGCGAAAACTGGTTTCTGACCTTACGCAGAACCGATAAATGTGCAAGGCTAAACGTGACTGCAATTGAGTGGCACAAGGCGAAGAAACAAGTCGTTCGAGTATCGTACTGTCAGTGACCGACAGTAGAATTTAATTAACGGAGCATACAGCTCCTTTTGAATAAACTATTTTGTAGTGTCGACAAAATGACGTCAAACTGGAGGCAAATGCACTCGATTATGATTGCGCGCAAATGCGCAATTAGGTGGAAAGCGAGGAATAATAAAGTCCGTGTAACGAAGGAAAAATAGCGCGCGCCGACCGTTATTATCCAAATGATATTAAATGTTTCGCAGCCTGCGGGACGGAGTTACCTGTTTGCAAATAAATAGATGCGAAAATAAATTGCCCGGTATAAATAAATCTGGCAGCGTCATTCAGTGTTGACGTAATTTACGGTATAAATTACCGTTGTGCAAATAAATTTATTGTTTATTTATTCCAGTTAACATTATGAACGATCTTTTCGTATTTATTTATTGTTGCTGGCAGAACAGCGCCTGTAATATTAACAACATTATATTATTATGAATTATTAAATAATCAGTCCCGTGGTAATCACATCCTGCAAAGAAATAGAACTATTTTTCCAAGCATAAAAACATATCCTGCGATAATATAAGTTTCCAAGTATATCGTTAATGATGTGTACATAAACGATAATATAATCAACAAAATTTGTTATCGTAAGAGGAAATGCACTTAATGACTTTCGTGCACCGAAATTGAAACCAAAGAATAAAAATCCTATTTAAAGCAAACAATATGTGCATCCTAGAATAATATAACCTTAGCATTACTTATTTTATTTGTGAACAATTTTAAATAATTATCTGTAATTAATTAAATTAAATTAAATAAATTATGTAAGTATAATTACATAAGTCTTTCTTTGCCATTATTTTTGTATTAGTAGAGGAAGGTCACCGATACTGACATAGGTCTCCTAAAAAGCGACATCCCCTTATTTCTTAGAAACTAATCTTGCACTTTATTAATACTAATAAAAACGTGATCTGTTTAGCTAATTAAAGAAGTACAAACTCATAATTCATATATTTGTGGCTTATTTCTATACAAAATCAGGTAAAAACAAATTCTATGAATCCGAGAAGAAAATTCTTAAGGTGTTCTTTTGCAAATTGCGTAATTAAAATAAGTGACTGTATTATTGATAATATTATGTCATTTTAAATGTTTATAGTTTCATAAATTAATTTTCTTTACAGAATAGGATATATCTTTATTTATAAAATAGGAGTGTTGGCATTATTGCCTACTATGTCAGTTTTGGAGCCCATTTTGTCAGACGCTCATTTTTGCATAACTTACGAAAAACTTAATTATTGCAAAATTGCAAACAGTATTATAAAAACTGCTTGTACTATCTAATAGAAAACACTTTTTAGTTTGTATTTATGTTTTTGAAGTTGTATTTTTATCTTTTGTTTAAGAAATATTGTTTAAAAACAAAGTGTGTTGGTATCGGTGATCTTCCTCTATCTTTTGAGAAGTCACTTTATTATAATTTTATAATTAGCAGCGATTTTTGTAAACTGAGAATCATTGAGAAAGATAATAAACTATGTCATTATCTTCGATATTTTTCTCCGGTGTTTTTTATAGGAGGAAAGAGAAATTTTCCGTTTCTATGTCATGCGATAATTTAATGTATCTCTTCGTTTTGCACTAATTTTTTTCGATTTTGTATTCGTTTCAAGGAAATGTTATTTACAGTCAGCATTAGCTTATCGTAATTAAATAAATAAATATCATGCATTTATCGCATTTAACATATTCTTGAGTGCCCGTCTTATTATCGTCCCGATTAGCTCATGTATCCATTCCCGAATGATATCAGTTGGATTACATAAACAACGTTGAATGCGCGCAGCAAGAGTTATAATAAACTGCGCACACATAAAAGAAATATTATACGGTTTGATGCAATACTTACATCACAAGTCAAAATAATTTTATTATTATTTTGACAATTCAAAAAGCATTTTTCTCTTAGTTAAAATATTATATTCATCCTATAAATCCTTCCATATAACCTTTTGTTTTCAGATAATCTCGTTTAGATAAAGCAAGTGAATAAATACATTCCTTAATTAATCTAGCTCACACATATTATTCTCCATACGTTTTATATGATAATTTTCAACGCGCATGATTTAAAAATATTTTAAAAAGATATTCATTTCATTATTTAATCTTATATTAGGAAAATCCTATAAAAGGGAAATCTTGCAAATTTTTATGATTCACGTCATGCGAAGAGTGTCTTTTTATAATATAATTAAACTAAGATTTAATTGCAATACATTATCTTATCCCTTCGCTTTGCGCACGTGATCAATTTTCTTCACCGATTAAAGCCATGCCTAATGAGTCAATTATGACCCAGTTAATAGCAATGACCTAATCAGTAATTAGATAAGAGTAAAAATATCTGGAAAGAAACGGGCACACGAACGCTTTGGCCTCATTTGGTCTTTCTAATATATCGATATGCATAATCGATAACCGTTTCCATGAATAGGGAATGTTGCGTAGTTTAATGAGAAATTTAACGAGAAGATTAAATACCGCTGACCCTTGCATTTCCGCAACATCCTTATCGCGGAGATGCCCACTCTCTGATCTAAAATAAATTCAGTAGTAAATTCGCGATCGTTCATGCAACATGCAAAGATTACTAATTTGCTTGATTGTCTTTACGTGTCTTGGTGTTGGCACCTGGGCGATTGACGGTGTCAAAGGTGGGCATCGGCCGCGTTATCCTACAAGCGGGAGTTACGGCACCAACTCTTCGCAAAATGGCCTTTGCCGTAAAAGAGTGCCGTAAGTAATCAGTTTTTCAATTTGAGACGAACGTCATAATTCTGATAATTATTTTGAACATTATTTTCTACTTGCAGTATTTCTTAAATAATAGTTTAAAAGTAACAAGCAGTATTCGCGCCTTTCAGATACAGCTATGATGGTTTAGCTTTAAACACCAGCGGATCATTTTACAATACTATCCCTCAATCGTCTGGAGATGGCCAACCTGTAAGTAATCGTCTCTCTGAATCAAAGACAACTTATGAAAAGATTCTTGAATTGATTTTTGATAAATATAACGAAGATACATTGGATAAAATTTCAGAATGCAATATTTTCTGTGCATTGATTATGAATCTCTCTAATTAAAAAGACTCGATGTAAACAATTTAAATAGAAAATATTATATCGGCCGGGGGGAGATCTCTTCATGCATTCCGTGGCTCGGTAGTCTAAAGGCTTAGGACTCTCGCACGGAATGCAAGCCTAGAGATCCGGGTTCGATTCCCGGCCGAGGTAATATTTTTCGCAATTAGAATTAATTATTCACAGATTTTAATATGTCACTCAGCATTGTTAAAATCGTTCTAAAATGCGAGAAAGCATCAAATTGTTAAATTGCTAGTCAATTTTATTCGTGATATTACTGCGGTAGTTTAGCGGAGTTTGCATTTCAAGACCAAAAAATCATTTCGGCGCGCATATTTTAAAGAACTACATACGTAGTACATAAATTCACACAGAATCATATAAGCACTTATGATCTAGCTAGCCGTTTAAGGCATTGATTTCTTAAGTTCAATTAAAGCTTCGACAACGGGAATTATAAGATAAATTCTGTTCGTCAGTCTGACGGTTGGATCACTATCTTGGACTGTTGTGACGGCTACGTGCGCAATGTGACGAACGGCCTATGTGAACCGCAATGTGAACGCGGTTGTTTTGGCGGCCGCTGCACAGCCCCGAACGTCTGCAGCTGCCCATCGGGATGGCGTTCCGAGGATGGCGTTTGCATGCCCGTTTGCTCGTATCGGTGCCAGGAGAATGCCTATTGCTTCTCGCCCGAGGTGTGCGTGTGCAAATTGGGCTACGACGACATCGGCGGCCAATGCAAACCGATCTGTCCTGACGGATGCAAGCAAGGCGAATGCGTGGCGCCGCGTGTCTGCAACTGCAGACAAGGATACGTTCTGAATGAACGCAAGGAGTGCGTGGCCGCGTGCGAAGGCGGTTGCGTGCATGGCGTGTGCAGCGCACCAGGCGTGTGCACCTGCGACGAAGGGTAATTAAATGCCGTTATCTCGAATCTCTCCGATCTCCGCCCACTGCGCAATGTCTTTCGCATCAACATTCCGCGCGATAATTAAACTCTGATTTACGCACATAGTACGTTAGGTAGTAAGTAACCTATTCCTACAAAGCGGATTGTAATAATTGCGATATAATTGCGAAATAATTGATAAACCAATGATTGTGAACTCGTTAAAAATATTATAAGCAATTATACATTGTGCGTGTAATCGCTATTATACAGATATATAAATCAGTCGTTTTGTAACCGTGATCACATCTACGTAGATAATGTTATTTACGTTGCCGCTTGAAGTGCAGTCGCGCGTTATGATAATAATAAGTTTGCAAATTACTAGTTTTGCAGAATGAGTATCAAGTTAATCTTATGTATCCACGTCAAGAGAAAGTCAAAATAACTTTGTTTTGACTTTGTAAAATTGAGTAAAAATAATGATTTTTTGTTAACTTTTATGTGTCTCTTAACCCTTTGAATGTCAATGACGGAAAAATCCGCCAAAATAAAACTGGCAAAAGTGCTTCATGACGAAAAAATCCGCATATTTCATAACGCCAATAAATCACTTTTGCAGTGCAACAATTGAACTGATAATGCATATGTCATTGATGTCATTTATGTCATTGATAGTATTCTTGGCACACAAGCGTTTTTCTTGCCTGAGACTCAAGAGGTTAAATGAAACATTTTACAGATGTTATCCTTTAACGATAAATTTTTTAGCAATTCAAAATTTTAACTTCCTAATAAATTTCTGACAATCTCCTTTGTTGACTAATCAATAAAGCGTATAAATGTATATAATATCATAATGCATCCATAAATTGTTTTACAGATACACCAACTTTTTGGGCGACACCGAGTCCTGCGTTCCCCATTGCCCGACCAACTGTCCTCACGGCTACTGCGTCGCACCAAACGTTTGCTTATGCAGGGCCGGTTACACGAACACTCACACTGGCGCTTGCATACCCGTCTGCCCGGGTGGTTGTGATGGAGGCGAGTGCATCGCACCCAACTCTTGCAGCTGCAGACCTGGATACACGCGGGACCATCACAGCGGTAAATGCGTCCCGAGTACAACAGGTTCAGCGCAGTGCGGATACGGATACACCGTCGATCCTGATACCCGTAGATGTATCCCCGTAACGACAACCCCAACATCGCAGCCCATCGGCAATTGCAGATATGGCTGCGGTCCACATAGCACGTGCGTGGGATATCGCTGCACCTGCGAACCTGGATTCACCGCCGATCCCAATACTGGCAGATGCATCTCCACCAC
>NW_017257338.1:2179410-2320500 GCF_001594055.1 Mycetomoellerius zeteki
AATGCCGATACGGTTGCGGGGAAAACGGTCGATGCGTTGGTCCAGACTTGTGTGTCTGTGATCCGGGATTCCGCATTAATCCCTATACCGGAAGATGCGTTTCACCCGTAAGTACGGATAATTCAGGAAAATTCGTTAAAATAAACAAAAAAAATGCGAAGTTCTTGAAATTTGGCATGGATGTTCAGAAATACGTATACTTTGAGAAACTGAAGAGTCCCGAGCTCTAGATGGCGTGCTTGAGTCGCCATCTTGGAAAAAGTGGGGTGAACTGATTTTTCGCAGGTATATTTAAAATTATCAATCAAATCGCACATACAAATTATTTTAAAACGCAAATAACTTCGTATACTATATTTCTCAAGTAAATACTTGGTCTTGTATAGTTCTTTCTGCAATTTCTATAAATAACTATATCTCGTCCTGTTAGTAATTCATGTTTTCCATCTTCTCTCTCCTTGCTATAATTTCTCAAAATTTCTATGGCTTCTGGTACAACTGTTAATGCGTCATCCACAATTGTTTTTTTCACATATGAAACATGTATTGTTTTCAGTCATTTTGAAAATTATTTCTAGACACTCTCACATTGGCAGTAACATTAAAAAGTTTCTATACTGGCAGTATAGCATATATACTGAGAAAAAAATTACTGGTATCAATAGAATATTTAATTGAATATTTGGTTAAATTAATTTTTTTGGCTCAAATAATATTTAATTGTCACAAAAAAATTATTTATTTATTTCAAGTAAATAAATTATTTTTGCACAATATTGTATAATATATTTATTTGAAACTAATAAATAAATTTTTATCACAATTAAATATTATTTGTATAAAAAAAAATTATTTTATCGCGCCGTACTATTCAATTAAATATTTTATTGATACCAGTAATTTTTTTTCGCAGTGCACGAATTATTTTATCACTATTTTCTCAGGGATCCACTATATATAACAACTTATTTTTTACTTTTAATACTTTAAGAATAATTGAACACACAAAAAATAAAACATGCAACCTTACACGTGCAATGTCTATGGCAAAACTGGCCCGAGCTGATTAGAGTTGTTAGACTTATGCATTTCGTTACCCTGGCGCACCGTGGGCTAATTCATGCCAAATGCGGACATAGACAAGTGTTCATTCCTGTTTGTGTTTTTTTATGATTTTATCGTGTTTATCGTGTTATTAGTACTGAACATAAAATCATAAAAAAACAAACAGGATTGAACACTTGTCTATGTCCGCATTTGGCATAAATCAGCCCATTGTGCGGCGGGGAGCGCGGAGAGGGTTTCTACTTGAGCTGGAGGGTCCAGCACCATCTGCACCTAGGGACTCTTTGGAATCTTCAATAGTATATATTTCTCTACAAGTTAGTGAAGTTTTCACGAACTTCGAAATTTTTTTGTTTATTTGTCGATTTTTTATCTAATTTGCTTGAACTAGGAAAAGGACTTGTGCCAATACCCGTGCAAAAATGGCCAATGCACTGGGCCGAATCAATGCACCTGCAATCGTGGGTACACACACGACGACCGCGATAGTACGCGTTCAATATGTGTTCCGGTGTGCGCGGATGGATGTCCGAACGGTGTATGCACTCTGCCAAACTTTTGCATATGCTATCCCGGATTCCGGAAGGAAGGTGTCAAGGGTCGCCAGAGATGTGTCCCAGAGTAAATGAGTTGACTATATACAAAACATATTGTTAGATATTAGTTTGATAAAACTAATAATTTCAAACTAATAATTATAATCAACTGAATTTGTAATAAATTGATAATATAAATTTTATAAATAATTTTTTGTATCTTTTATTTCGCGCAATACGCCTAAATTCATAATCATGATGACTTTAAAAAATAATAATACGAAGATGAAATATTTCCACATATTTAAAAGTCTCTAGATTGTAATAACTATTTTGATAATTATACACGTTCTTGAATAACCTTGTGGACTGATCAATGCGGATACAATTTTCTCAGAGTAAACAAAGTATTAAATATGTAAAACTCCAATGGCAAATGAATACGTTAATTATATTATAAATCGTAAAATTGATTATAAAGTCATGCATAAAAATAGAAGCGCTCTATAAATCTTACAATCTCATAAAAGAATATGTAAAAATGACATGACTAACCACAAACGCTATCGCGTGCAATATGTTTTATACACCAACTAATGTTACTGCATTGTAAATGGGTTAATGCGGACTGCATCCTTGGCTCAATACGTCAACTTCACATAAGTTTCGCTCAAGAAAATGTACGTTCCCGTTTATGCACTGTTAAACATGCGGAATCGATTCGTTTACGCCATAAAACAATTATGCAGTTTCTCTCCAGAGTTCGACGCAATGCATATTTCTTAAAAGCGATTCACAAGATATTCCGCAACGTGTGTGTTATGTACTCTTATATGTATTTAATATATCTTTATTATTTTCACAATGAGATGCGAGATACTTTGTACCCAGCATGATTCACAGCTTATGAACAGAAACCGATAATAGCATTTTACTCAGGATTTTCGTCAACTTGTCTTAAATAGAATTTCAATTTCTTTTATTTGCATGCAATCTCTTTTGTAAGTACAAATAAATTAATAATTGCAACGCCAGATGTTGTAAAAGTTTTTAGCAATTTATGTAAATAGAATTACTAAAATTAAAGAAGCTCATTTCGCTGATAAGCAGAGATTCATATGGATTTAATTGTAACTGCCTGACAACAGCTAACATCCTGTCGGATTCTGATAGCACGCTACTCTCATAACTCAAAGAGGAGAAGAAGCTTCAGTATAAGTTGCGGCGCAATATACTTTGCAACACGCTTTATCCACACGCTGATCAGTCGTTCTCATTTGGATCTCTCTTCAAATGTATATGTTTAAATATATTCGGCAATTATGAAACTTTTGTACGTTATACTTATTCTTGTCGTTCTACAAGGCGAATTGGTTACTAAAGTGGAATTGCTTATTGTAACGTCAAATGATTATTCTACGGGAAATTGTAGTAAACTCATTAGGTAAGACTTGCTATATTCTGTGATCAAAAATGCTTATCGACACTATCAAAATGTATAATCGGCGCACAAGTGAGTTAATAATGCTAAAATTATACGCTGTTTGCAGTTTTATGGAAACATCTGAAGTTCCATACTTGGAAACGTATAAGGAAAAAACGTGGGGTATCTTTTATAAAACCCGCGTTCGATGGAATTATAAAATTGAGGTAAGAGTTGAAGTATAGGATCCCGATTCAAAATAATATTCTCGTTAAAATGATAGAATCAAAATTCAAAATATGTTAATAAGTACGTTTGGCGCACATAATGACATTTATATTTATCGGAAAATAAAATAATTATTCCTCAATATAAATTTAAGATGCGTCCAGACTGTCGAACCGAACATCGAGCTGTAAACTGAGCCTGCGTCCACATTCAAAGTAGGGCTTAGACAAAAGATTCGAACATGTTGAATATTCGATCTATTCGAATAGTTCGAAGTTTAAAAAAATGAGCATCTAATTCGAATAGTTCGGACAGTTCGAGCTTAAGCAATGATCAGTATGAAATGTCAATTCGTTATGTCTGAAGTTCGGATGATTCGGACAGTAAACAAATATAGTATGCCTCGGAAACAAAAGAGCAGTTAAATAAAATTCTTATATTTATTGATATCGTCCTACAAATATCCTGAGCCATCCTGGACATATTCAGGATGATCCTGAGGACGACTTATAATGTCTGAGTTCGAAATGTAATAATTTCGAACTTTCAGCTCAGAAGTGAGTTAAAATAGTTCGAACATACATTCAGTCCGAACTATTTAACGTTCGAATTTAAAATTCGAACTGTCCGAACTGTCAAATCGTCTGATGTTTCCGAGCACTAATTCAAAGATCCTACATCTACATTATCGAAATGAATATAGATTCACATCAAATCTTTGAATGTGGACACAGGCTCGGCTCGACGTTCGGCTCGATAATCTGGACACACTCTAAGAATTTTTTTGGTGAATGATTAAAAAAGGACGAATAAAATTATAGAAAGATAAAAGTAGTAGATATTAAAATTATAGCTAATAACTTTTATAGTAATAATATATTACCTTCAATAAAATTTACAGCTTATTTTATAATATTTATAATATTAAAATTTTAACACTGATTAAATTTTTGTTTAAAAAATATTATTTCAATTTTCAACAAGTATCTGCTAATCAAATCACCTTTTATCAAACATATTCTGTGTGTTTGTGTGTGTGTGCGCACTGAGAAAAAAATGCTGTTGATTCAATTAAAATCTATATTACGGGCTGTCACTAACATAAGTAATTAATTCATATATATTTTTATTGATATAAAGGCCTTGATTATTGAAATAATAATTTATGTCTTTATGTCAATAAAAATATACATAAATTAATCACCGTAATATAGACTTTAATTGAATTAACAGCATTTTTTTCTTAGTGTGTGTATTTGTATAATTCTCTAAAGATAGCATTTTTGTTAATTAGCACTCTACATACTTTTACGCGTACAAATAAATATTACTAATGTGCAAAAACTCGTCTATCCTTAGTCTCGCAGATCATGGCGCTTAGAATACGAGTGTTGTGATGGATTTGAACGTAAATACATTTGGGAATACACTTCGAAATTAAGTTTAAATGCAAAATGTGAACCAGTTTGTCAGCCTCCTTGCGGAAATGGTACATGCACGAAGCCGAACTTGTGCATCTGCAATGATGGATACATTTTTACGCACTCTGAAACTCTAAAGTCTGATGTCGGCTGTGTTCCTTTATGTACTTCCCCTTGTGTATACGGCAAATGTGTCTTACCCGACACTTGCATGTGCAATTCTGGATACAAACTGACAAACGATCATTACATCTGCGAACCTATTTGCAATGTACCGTGTCCTACAGGATCATATTGCTATAAACCCGACCAATGTCTCTGTCTGAACGGATATAAAAACATTTCCGGTGATGTCAAATTAACTAATGTAAGTAAACAAAGAAAATACAAAAGAAATACTTTGTTTGATTTATTTATTCAATTTGAATTTAACTTACTTAGTTAATATAATATCAATTTGAACACGAAATAAAAGTTAAAAAAATAAATAAGTGTTAAGCGCGTCATAAAAATAATGGTTGTCTATTAATTAGAAAGATATTAATATAAAAAATAACATGAAGAGTATAAGAAAAGTATTATGTTAATAATGAAGATCTATTCTTGTATTTAGATGTGCGAGCCTATTTGTGAAAGAGAGTGTGTCCACGGTAAGTGCACAGCCCCCAATATCTGCACTTGCGATGACGGTTATGTGCCTGATACACACGATTTATTTACCTGCAAGCCTACGTGCGAACATGGTTGTCTGTATGGCAAGTGCACCGCTCCCAATGTGTGTACCTGTAACGAGGGTTACTCATTAAACACCTCGAGTGTCTGCGAACCAATCTGCAGTGTAGCTTGCGTTATGGGCACTTGCGTGGCTCCCGAAAGTTGTAGCTGCTTCGCGGGCTACGGACTGCTTGAAAATTCAAAGTATATCTGCGAGCCAGTCTGTGAAAAGGCTTGCCTCAATGGACGATGCACTGCGCCTGGCGTATGCATGTGCAACGAAGGATTCCAATTAAGTGGCGACGAGACAGAAGAGCACATTTGTAAGCCTTATTGCGAAACTTCTTGCGAACCGTTCGGCGTGTGCAGCGCGCCAGATGTTTGCTCCTGTTATGAAGGATATCGCTTGGCTAATAAGACGCAAATTGAGAAAATCGTTAGTATTAAACTAGCAAGATTATATTAGATCTGAAACGTGACAACAATCCGAAATCTATAATTATGATTTGACGAATGAATTTATAGTTATTTATTTTAATGACTTTAAATAATTATATCAAATATCTATTTAAGCCGAATATTTCTACTGTTTAATTTTAAGAAATTTTATACGCTAATTCTTTAGATTTATACGAAAGATTTTTTCAGAATTTGTTACATTTTGCCAGCAGCTCGGTTTGCGAGCCGATCTGCGAGACGGAATGCATAAATGGATTCTGTAGCGCTCCGTGGACGTGTAGTTGCAACATCGGCTATCAGAGTTCGATAAGTCCCTACGTCTGCCAACCTATATGTAGCCAAAAATGCATCAACGGTTTCTGTATCGCACCTGACACTTGCATGTGCGATTCGGGCTATCGTCGTTCCAATTCTTGGAATGAATGCGAGCCGATCTGCGAGACTGATTGCATCAATGGATATTGCATTGCGCCAAACGAATGCACCTGCAATTCCGGCTACCAACCTACCGAAGGCAATCGTACGAGCCTTTGCGAACCTATTTGCAATCCGAGTTGCAAGAACGGTATCTGCGTACAACCCGACGTATGCAGCTGCAATCCGGGCTATCGTCTGTCGATGAATTCTAAGACAGTGTGCGACCCTATCTGTCACTCGGCTTGCAGAACAAATGGAATTTGCGAGGCACCCGATCTCTGCGTCTGCAAGGATGGTTATCGCATGGTTTATTACGACGGGAAAAACGTTCCGTTCAGATGTGAGCCGATTTGTAGCGTTGAATGTGGCAATGGCACATGTACGACGCCGGATCTCTGCGTGTGTTTCGACGGGTATCGAAACGCGGAAATTGGCGGATGCGAGCCTGTCTGCTCGACTTGTAACAATGGTACGTGTGTTGCGCCCGAGGTTTGCGAATGCGACGACGGATTTGTTCCTGCGGATCCGAATCTCGGATTTGGAGTAAAAGACTCTCGATCTTCGATTGTCCCCGAAAATAGAACGAAAAATGGAAGTAGATGCCTGCCGCATTGCGAGGATTGCGATAACGGCGAGTGCGAGGCACCAGGAGAGTGTCGATGTTATGTTGGTTTCGTGAAGGTCGAAGGCACCTGCGTACACGCGTGTCAGAGTGGTTGCGGTACTCATGGCGAGTGCGTCGAGGAACGCAGGACTTGCGAATGTGATTACGGATGGACCGGATTACACTGCGATCGCCCAACATTGTGTGTCTTGATCTTGAAGGATGGAGATAATCGAACTGAGCAGTGAGTATATCTTATAAATTTATTTTTTCCCTCGCAGAACGGGGATAATAAAAATTATAATAAATTATATATTTAAGCATTATTATGTAACAAAATAATTTAATTTGATACATTATTAGCAAAAAAAATGAGCGCAATGTTAGGATATTTTTATATTATCAAAATAATTTTGGTTTTATGATAAATGGTGTCTGAAATAAGTCGCTTACAAATTATCTGTTAATTATTTATTTTTTACAGATTAAGAATTATGAAAGAAAAAAATTCTACGATTGAGCATATACTTAAAAATAACCCAACTTGTTCCGAATGCATTGGTAAAATAAACAATGAAACATTGTGTTTTAAGATGTTTGGTAATGATACAGAAGATGAGGCGGAAATTGGTTGCTTAATGAAAGAAGGTTTGTTATAAATAGATTCACTTTAAAGTAGAAATTAATATATTTAAAATTATAACAAATTTATTACATTTTTATATTTAAAAAGCCAAAAAATTTGAGACATATTTTGTTGATCATGTAAATTTGTTAAAATACTAATAATTTTTATTGATACTTAGAATTCATTATGTTTCCTTGGATAAATTTGTTCTCGCAATATAGTTAATATTCTTCTACATGATATCAAAATTATTTTTTAAAACTACTTTTTAATTAATTTTTTTAATTAATTTTTCAATAAATTTGCGCAAACACAGTAGTTTTAAAATATATATATTCTACAAAATATTTAATAATTTTATAATTAGAATATTAATAATTGTCTTGATTTTATTGTATCTTTAAACCTTTAATTTTTTTCGATGTGTTATTCTGCGATAAATTAATAAGGACTTCTTTTATCATTTCTTTATACTAGAATGCCTCGCATTGAGCAATATAAGTCAATATAAGAATCAAAGAGAAATGATCAAACTAATAAGTGGAATTATAGGTGGAATATTACTTCTAACAGCAATAACCATATATGTGATATTACGAAAACGTCGAAATAGACCGTTAGAGCCAGGTATTCGTATCATCAATTTTCATTAAAAGTATTATATCTAAATTCTGAAATAACAATGTATCAAAATTTTTTTCAATTATGCATGTTCATTTAATGTTCATTTAGCACTATCTATAAGATGGTTTAAAAAGATAAAGATAGGTATAACACAATATATCAATTGATTGAAGAAAAGGTCTTTTTAAAAACACTTAAGCAATTATCGTTAATAAGAAATAAAATTGGATTTATTCAAACTAATATATTAAAAATGTATATTTATATATTTTTAAATTTCTATTTAGTTTTGTAAAAAATATTAGAAATATAAGTATCAAGAAATATAAAGATCAAATAAAAAGTTTAATAAATTATTTTTATTAACAGGCGATGTTCAGAATGTTCAGATAATTTGCAAGCATAGTACGTCAACACAAGGACTAATGGGATCAAATGCCGATAACTCTTAATATGAAAAATATTTGTAAAATTTTAATATATAAGCTTCTTGTACTAATGATGTAAAATAGATATTATTTTTGTTAACTTAATCAATTATAAATTAAAGTAAAATTACAAGATATGTATCCCTGATAAAATCTCCAATAAAACAGTATTAAAGTTTTAAATTTTTATTTATTTTTTACTTAGAAATTTCTTTTAGATTATCCTGTATCCGTAGATATAATAAAATAGAGAAATATATATATATATATATCTACCACATATTTGCGTCTATTTTTGAATAAAAATAGTACTTTCTAAACTCTAAAATAAAAATGCTTCTATTAATCTTGCCTCGAGTGAATTTCCTTCAACACGAGCGGTATCAATACTTTAAAACGAACTTTACGCTACGAATACATATGCAAGTTTTTAGTAACTTACTGATAGTACAGCACATCCTGCTTTGAAAGAATAACATAGCGTGTGTGTAGTATATGCACATAAAGCACATTAAGATAAAAGAGATGGGAGAGGAAGGAAGCATTTCAATGGTCAGTCTAATCATTACGGAGTGAACATCAACCTCATAGTAAGAGCTATAAATCATGGGGTTACTTAACGGTCTGATCGTTATTTTAACTGTTAAGATATTTTTAGAAGTAGACGTATGGCATGTGAGTGCAATCTCGTTTACTGATATTTCGTTATGGAATCAAACCTTAAAGAGTGAGTTCCAAAAAAGAAGTATAACGTTTAATAATTCGAGGTGCAGTGACACGATTATGATTAGGTATTTCAATATTTGTTATTATACTTTCTTGAAAATTATATTCTTTTTACATATATCCATTTCTAAAATAATTTGTTTCTTCGAAGTATTTTACAAATTACTCGTTTCGATATGTTTACGCTAAAAAAATACTAAATTTTAATAAATATTTGTTTAAATAGTTCTAAGGAAATATGTACTAAATGTAAACATATTTTTATATATATTTAATACAAAAACCATTAATTTAACTATCATCTTTTTAGTAAATATTTATTTGTTGTAAATAAATGTTTACATAGTACTAGAGAAGTATTAAGATTTAGTAAATTTTTTTAGTGTATATGTGTATTAATTTTGCTAATTTTATTACAGTCAGAAAATACCAATTTACATTCCCTATAAGGAAACATATAGATCGTCAGAACATAATATGTCTGAAAAGACTCGAGATAATTTCAGGATGGAGGTAATCGGACTGATAAGTACCTTTCATGATACTCATAAAAGAAATTTGTTAGAAATAAGAAAGAGAAGAATTTTGTAAATTAACAATTTTTTTATCTTTACTTTATATTTCAAACAAATTATCAATTTCTTATCTGCTCAACGCGCTAATTCGCTAATTATATTTACAGTTTCGCACCACATGGGTGTGTGGCTGTGAAGGCTACGTTGTATCCGGTAAGGACCGGTGCGTACCGCGTTGCCCGCAATCTTGCGAGAAAGGTACTTGCAAGGAGCCAGACGTGTGCACCTGCAACAAAGGATACCGCTTGTCAAATGACAGCAAGCAGTGCGTGCCAGAGTGCACGAATGGCTGCATTAACGGAACCTGCGTTGATCCCGAGGTTTGCAGTTGCAACGAGGGTTACTGGTTGGACTCGGACGGATTTACCTGCAAGCCCATCTGCAACGCAGAATGTGAGCAAAATCACGGATATTGTCCCGAGCCGAACGTGTGCATTTGCAACAAAGGGTACCGCATGTCAAACGACAGTAAATGTGTGCCGGAGTGCAAAAACGGTTGCATCAACGGCACTTGTGTCGTACCCGAGGTTTGCAGGTGCAACAAGGGCTACTGGTTGGGCTCGAACGGATTTACCTGCAAGCCCATCTGCAACGCGGAATGTGAGCAAAATCACGGATATTGTCCCGAGCCGAACGTGTGCATTTGCAACAAAGGGTACCGCATGTCAAACGACAGTAAATGTGTGCCGGAGTGCAAAAACGGTTGCATCAACGGCACTTGTGTCGTACCCGAGGTTTGCAGATGCAACAAGGGCTACTGGTTGGACTCGAACGGATTTACTTGTCGACCCTTCTGCAATGAAGAATGCGAGACAAATCACGGATATTGCTCCGAGCCGAACGTGTGTACGTGCAGTTCCGGTTACAGAAGAGTCGGTAACAATTCATCTCCGTTCATGTGCGAACCTGTGTGCAATTCCCATTGCGAGGACATAAAAGGCCATTGCATAGCCCCCGATTCGTGCGTCAGTAGGTGCGATCCCGGCTACGAACCGGAGAACCACTTTCCTTATCGCTGCAAGCCGAAGTGCCATCCTTGCATTTTCGGGACGTGCACGGCGCCAGGGACATGCACGTGCGACCATGGTTATAGAACAGTGAACGCAGGTGTTTGCGAACCGATCTGCGAGGACTGCGGAACCGGCACATGCACCGAACCCGGATTTTGCACTTGTGATCTTGGATACGTTTTTGATGAAACAAGTAGAACGTGCAAGCCGCACTGCTCGACACCTTGCGCACCAAACAAAGAATGCGTAGCGCCAAATGAATGCCAGTGCTCCAAAGGATATTTCCCATTACTCGGTTTAAGTCGTTCAAGGTTTTGGGATATTTACGATCTTGTTCCAAGAAGACGGTTTGGCGACAGAATGGCAAGTATAGCTATACAATAAGATACAAGCATTATTTTATTCATTATCGTCATAATTCTTGATGCAATGTTTAAGATGCAACCACCAACGAAGGTTTTAATCTTCACGAGAAAGCGTTCTTTTTCTCAATAAGATCATATATATAATTCTTTATAAATATTTTTTTAATGTCAGTAAAAGATTATTTTAATTAAATTGTAGCTATTCGCAATGAACGTACATATTTATCAAGTTATGATTGATTAAATTATAATCATTAAAAAAATTACTCGATAGGATTAATACGTTTCTAACTCCAATTTTAAGATCATGCACGAATTAGTTGAAAAAAATTTTTATCAACTTCGCTTGAGATCTTTTGAAAAAGAGAAAAAAGAGTTTGAAAATTCCTTTTTAAAATAAATTTTTCTAGAAATTCAGTTAGAATTTTCGTTCGCCTTGTTATCATGATTGAAATGGCCAGTATATATTCGATTTTTTCATCGAGTAGAGCTACTAACAGTAATATGAGTAATATCCAATACAATGTAAAGGTTGTACATTGAAATTATATTGTATTCCATCATATTATTGATTCAAAGCAATCCTTAGATTTAGAAGAGTCTATTATAATATTTTTAAACACAACCCGTTAATCACAACTAACTTAAAAAAAAACTCATTTGATCTAAACTAGTTCGAGCTTCCCTGTTTACCAATTTGCAAGTTCAAATGCATCAATGGTAGATGCACCGCACCAAACGTATGCACCTGCGACAGGGATTTTTATCCACAGTGGATCGACAATCATCCTCTTCTACGTAACAATTCGCTTTTACCGCGCATTTGTAATCGTCTCCCAGGACCTCGCTGTAACGAGTCCTCGTGCGGGGTTAAGGGAACATGCCACAAGTCCGGCATTTGTATTTGCAATGACGGTTACGTGAGGGACACGAACGGTGTTTGTGTACCCTTCTGCGCCCCAGCGTGCTCCAACAGCACGTGTACGATGCCAAATCACTGCGAGTGCCACGACGGCTTCGCGTTTCGAAATGAGAGCCTCTGCGAGCCGATTTGCGAAAGAGGCTGCAAGAACGGCGATTGCATAGGCCCAAATGAATGCATTTGTCACGACGATTTCGTACCGAACTTGAACCATCACTTAGGACCGGAATGCATCCCCGAATGTACTCGCAACTGTAGCGAACACGGCAACTGTGTCGTCGACCGCATTGATAATATTGACGTCATCTACAAATGCACATGTCACCACGGATGGACGGGACAGGACTGTGATCAACCGACCATGTGCATGATGGTGATACCTGACGATTACGAAGATCTCAACAGGTGAATTCCGATTATTGACTTGTCTATTTTCCGTTTCTCGCAAAAAGCAATAATACCTTGCTAGACGAGTTTTGTAATTTGCAAATATCATTGCAGTATCACGATTCACAATGATAGTACAATCGATATACAATCCTTCGAGGACATGCCGTATTGTGAATGCGACAAGTCTATTGACAACGAAACATTTTGCTTTATGCAGTATAAAGGCAATACGTCATTTACCAGCTGCTTGTTTAATAAAGGTATTTACAACTTAGAAAAACAATCACATTTTCAATTGTAATGGCAAACATTATTTTGTTAATTATCTATGGAAAGTTGTAACTAATGTTCTTTTAAATTTTTTATTATGTAATCGTTTCAGCAGTGACTTTTGATAGTTCAAGAAAATATTATTTTTAATTTCTTTTAAAATAACATTTACTTAATTATATAAATTATATAAATATTAACGTCAATATAACAAAGAATGAAGTTGTGTCGCATAAACTTTTCTTAAATAATTAACTCTTCTAAGAAATTAGTAGACACATATTATTCGCAAAATATTAGTTTTTCCATTAAAAAAAAACCAATTAAACACTTTTAGTTCATTTTATAAAATCTTAAAAATATAGAACTAGCTTAAAAAAGTTCAAACAGAAGCTTGTGTGTGCGTAGAAAAATATAAACTGATAAAAATAATATGAAACGTTAAGGAAAAATATGATCTTCTTACATAATATATTCTATTTATTATTAAAAAACCTTGAAAAAAAAAACATTTGAATCATTAGTTTTATTTACTTTCCATTTTGCAGATTTGCCTTGTTATACAACGTCTCATTATAATGCCTCCATTAACGGTGCCAAAATAGTTTGGTCTTTCGTGACAGTCACTATATTAGTAGCCACAGGTTTAATAGCAGCAGCATATTTTATATATCGCAAACGCCAAAAGGAGAAATTCGCTTCAGGTATTTTCCAAAATTTATCATAAACTTCACATTTTAACAAGAGTATAACTAAAACATGATTGAGGTCTACTTTTAGCTATATGTACATATAAATCGACATAACAAATGTTTACGTGAATGATGAATTCACAATTTTCGTAAAATCGCTTTTAAGCTTTTACGCTCTCCTCATTTATTACAAATGTTAAAACAAAAAACTATAATTGTTACATGTAGTATATTTTATTAGACAACGAGATAACTATTTTGAAATGTTTGTTCCAATAGGTCCGTCAGTACACGTCTTCGTGCGAGAATCTTTCAGCACCGAGATTTTGTTACAGTGAGATCTAACTTTGAAGGAGATAGTCAACAATAAATTGTAATAGTTATGTAATAATGATGATAAATAGTACAATTGTAATAGTAATGATAAATTAGATATTTTAGTGTTTATATTCAGATGTAACATATTTTAGTGTTCATCACATCTATGACAAAGATAAGTAATGCTCATTTAGCTAATATAATTGGTATTAGTAATAATATTTTCGCACATCAATCTTAGCAAATTATTTACTTCTTTGAACATATATATCAAGATGTTTTGATGATAATAGTAAAAATATAAAAATATAAATTCGAAAAACTGTTTCTCAAAATAGAATTTATCTAACGCGAACCCTATTATTCACTGCGATAAACTCCATTGCAGTAAATCGCTAATATTGTCAGTGATCGATGAATAGTTTCGTGTGAGCAGGCAATGTAATATCATGACGTAATTGAAACTGTTTAACACTGCTCGACAATAATGAACATTCTCCAGACATTTTCGGCATGTATGACCGCAATATATCGGTCACCTCCTTTAGACTGCAATTACTGACCCAGTTGTAGCCTTGCCACCAGCAGTCAGCAGATGTCCGTCGACGATAGGGTAGCGAAACTTTATTCCGCAATAAGACTTAACTCCAACGAAAGGCTAGAGGCGTGCTGGTCTCTCGTAGCCTTTATCCCTTCCCCCCGAATGCGAATCGATTACCGCGTGAATCGCCATAATTTAACACTCGGCAAACCGACACGCTCACTCGTGGCGCCGGATGAATTTGTGAAGGATTGCGCGTCAATTTCCAAAAGATACAGTCTTAGCGAGGAAGAGAAAGATGGAAACTAATGTCATCGGGCTGACCGATAAATTAAATGGACATACATGCATCCGCCATCCCGGCATTCTCTCCAGAGAGAGAGGCCCACGGCGACTAACCCCGTGTTTTCGATCGACGTGATGTGGACCGACGGCGAAGCGAGGACGAAGCGGGGCGCCGCGACGCCCGTCGCGTCGGAGTAGCCGGCCGCGCGCAGCTGCAGCCGTGTCGCTCTTGTCCCGCGAGGACCGTTCAGTGAACGAGGCGGAGCGGTTTCGAGCGGTGCCCGAAACGATCGGTGTCTTCTCGCGGTGTTCGTTGTGCAGTGTAGTTATCAAGTTTCGCCGTCGAGCGGTACGCGAGCGTACGTTCGTGCGAGCGCAGCGGACTCGCAGTGGTAATAACCTTTATTACGCCGGCAGGTAGGAAGATACGGACGCACGTAGACGAACGCACGACGAACGCGACGTAAGGCGCTTCTCCCTGGGACATCGACGGTGCGAAGGTGCGCCGGGGAGGTCGGGAGGGCGGGAGGGAGAGAGGGGAGGGCAGGCGACGGGGAAGGATGTCGATGCGCCGTCGGTGGTCGGTTTCGGGGGTTGATTCGCGCCGCGGGGGCGATGAGCGCGCTTCCCTCCGCCCTGAGACTGACCTCCTGCTGCTGCTGCTGCTGCTGGCTCCTGCTGACCTGCCTCGTCGTCTTCCTGATACCTGCACCCTGCACCAGCGACACGCCGCAGCAAATAATAAGCCCGGCTCAAAAACAATCGGCAGGTGATGATGACGCGGCGGTGTACGAGTCCAGCTACCTCGACGACGATGCCGAGGTCTACGAGGACGACCAGATAGCCACCGGCAATGGCGACCTCGACGAGGACTGGTTCGGAAATTTTACGGGTAAGTTAGAGCACGGGTTGCGTATATTAACTGGATAATACAGCAATCGATAGTAAGAGAATAATTGTTCGACGAAAGTTACCGGCGATGATTGGTCTTAAATTAAAATTCGATAACGGCGAATTTTTTTATAAATTCCTTGATACACCATGGTAGAAATTCTTTCGAGTATATATCTCTATCGAAACGTCGATTAGAATTTTCATCTAAACCGGTGAATGATGTATGAGTATTACAATTTGTAAGACAAAAAAAGATGCGGATATCGATGATTACAAAATCGAACGTTTTGAGAAAGGAAGAGGAAAGGAAGCCAAGATTTATAAGTTAGCTCGATGATAGCATTGTGATGCTAGTTCGTTACCTAGGTGATGTTGGTGAGAACCAAATCATGTTTAAATATCAAACATCATTTAAACTTGCTAAAATATAATTTCTTAATGAATTTATCATTCCTTTAAAAATCTAAAAAAAAAATAATTTCTATGCGTCAGTAAAACATTAAATAAAATCAAGAAATGTGATAAATATAAATACCTATAAACAAATATATATATATATAAATTGAGGAAATATAATAAAATAATGCCAAGTTCCTAAAAAGATAATTATGCTAATTAAATTGTTGCGAAAGACTTTACAAGTCAAGAAATTGTTTGAGGAAATGAGATGACAACTAGACGAAAATTAAATAATGTACAAGAAAGATACGCTATGAAAATAAGCGAGCAGAGTAATAGATAAAGTTATTATTATTATGCTTGAATTTATTCAATAATTAACGTTCATTTAACGTAATTTATAATCAAAACATGTTCATCCTAGACACAACAATGCTCTATTTTCATGTAAGACAATAACGATCGACGAAGATGATGTGTTTCAAGGTTCTCTCTGCTTGCACAATATACAAACACTTCCTCGGGAATGTTTATCCATTAAAGCATCTCTACCATCATTCTCTAATACATTTTCGAATGATTAAATTAATTCGTCAAGTATATAAACGCAATTTTTAAGATAAAATTATGAAACCCATTTAATTTGATTTAAAATTAAAAATATGATGTGCTATTTTCAGTGAGCTGTGTAAAATATGGTTTTTCTTTATAAAAATAATTTTTTAGATTGCTTGAAATTATGATAAAGAAAATTTTTTTTAATAAATTGTTAAGTCAACTATAATAATTATTAAATTTTTCCATTCTACTTCTAAAAATCATACTAATTAATGTTTCAATTAACGTTTTATTCAAACCACATTTAAATTTCTATTAAATGCCATATCGTGAATATTCTTTTGCTTCAATAAAGATTTTAACTTTTTTTGCGTCTATCTCATTTTGCTCTTCTTTTACACACGACACACACTTATCTCTTTTCGATTTTATGTTAAAATACTTAACGTATTATCCTTACGTTCTAAAGGAGACGAAAAGTGCCTCGAGCGATTTGTCTTAGCGCACGCGTCGATTTAATCAAAAAGGGAACACGTTCTTCTTGATTTTCGCGCCAAGAACGCCACCGGTATTGATTTTAATGGATGCTGCAAGCTCCGCGCGTTCCCTAGACCCGCGTGTGTCAATTGAACTGCACATTGTGCCTACGTTCTCCTTAAAAGTAGAGCTCACGGGGAAGAATAGTGGATTTCTTGGCGTACATTTTTCACTCTTTCATTCATGATGCATTTTTTCGACTAGAAAGATGCAATCGGACGGAATGGATTAACAGAAAGAGCAAAACTTAATCGCAATGGTTAGTTACAATACGAAAGTTGATAAATGAAAAAACAAGACAAGAGCATCAATTTTATTGCCTTTTCAAACTTACTTAAGTCTCCGCCGGCAACATGGAATTATTAAAGACACCATCGATATTTTGATTGTGAATTCTGGCTAAATCTGTAGAAATGAACAAAATACAATCCAACTTCTATAATGATAGAAACTCATATTAAAACTTTGACAAAATATACCAAAATTTTTTTTAGATTTTTATATAATCCAGAATAATAAAAAAATCTCTGTTTTATCGATGAGACTCATGGAAGAGTTAAAATTTTATATTATTATAGTAAAGAGTTAATTTCCAAATTGAAAGATGTAAGCTGCTCGAGAAATAAATTATTACATGCGAATAATGAGTTAGCAAGCGCGATATAAGTATTATATGTTCATTAAAATATCTTTTCACTTAATTTAGCATGCTTTTTGGAACTTTCTACGGTTCCTATTTAATTAATGTAATCCAAGATAACTTTAATGACTGAAACGCATAATTTCTTAATTATACTTAGTATATATAGCTGCACGTGCTAATCCATCAGATGTTATTAAAACTTTCCGTTAAACTCTTCGTAAATCACGCGAATCTAAATTTTCGCTTGATGAGAGAGCTTGATAAAACACACGCGACGTAGCAGTAACGCGTACGCGTGCAATGAACTTTAATCGGTATGAATTTAAATGCAACCTGCTAAAGAAATCCAGTTGAGGCCATGCATTTTCAACCGTAAAACTGAAGGAGTACGCGATCATCGTGAAACGACACACAAACTGTATTGCACGGACGCTATTATTCGCAAGACAATGAGGTCTGTAATATTGAAATCTGCATTTGCATACGCGTCCATAGCGCTGCTAAATGACACGAAGCACATTTATCACGCACGACTGTCGTTGTCATTAGATAGTCAATTTATGTATGTTGATCCAAATAACATAGCCCGCGCAAAAGAACGTTGTAAGTTTTTACGAATAAAGATATCTATATATTTAAAATTGCAAATAAATACACACACACACACACACACACACACACACACATATATATATTATTATTATCAGAATATAAAATAAAATATTAACAAACTAAGAACGTTGAAGAACTCAAGAAGAAACTTTGCAGTATTCATAACATATTTGTTTGTAATAAATAGATTAATCTTCTTATATCTTAGTAGGTAATTTATAATTATTAATAAAATAAAAATAGCTTTATAGCTTCAAGAATAAATCAAATATTATTATAAGTAAATTATCTATATGATGATCTCCGCGGTTATTAGTACGTTAATAATATACTTATAAGGAGATATAATTCGCAAACAATTGAAATGAACTTATCAATGAAGTTAACTGCAAACGTTTTGACTCTAGATTTGAATCCTCACTAGTGTGGAAGTTAAATACAAACTACAATAGTAATCCAGATTCGAAACCTTTGCAGTTAACTTTATTGGTAAATACATTCCAATTGTTTGCGAATTATACCTTATAAATATATTATTGATGATTGACAACCGGGAAGATTTATAAGCAACTTACGTATTTGATATAATAAATTATAACAATTATCAGTCATGAGAAAATTTATTTGTTTTATTTAAATGCATATGAAGAATATATCAGTTCACGTTTTAGGGAATATTCGATTAGAAAATTTACGTACATTGCAGTTTGAAAACATGCCAAAGGAAATTAGCAATTGAGGGGATTGACGGAATAAAAGCGTAATTACAAAATCTTGATTTCGATAAATAACTTGTTACTTTTTTATTATACCACAAATGAGAACAATATTAAATGTATATTTATATAATGTCTTTGAGAAGTTATATGTTATAATATTTTTCTCTATTATGATCAATATTTAAAAAGTTATTTGCAATTTAAAAAATGCACTTAATCCTTTTTTCCGAATATTGATCATAATATTGTAAAAATCGAATCAGAAAGAAAAGACTATGAACTGCAGAAATGTTTTTTATTTTCACATTCTTCTAGAATAAATATAAAATGAATACGAAATACATTTTACTTTTACTTGTATAAAATAAATTGAAATAATGTTTAATCATCATCTGATGAGTTTTCGTAAGATTTTTTAACATAAAATATGTTGAAATGAAAACACATTATTGTCGTACCATTTTCGTTCAATCTCTGGTAAAAATCTCATTAATGATTTTAAATCATTTATGCTCTTTTTCCATACAATATGCGTAAAAAAAAATGCAACTCTCTTTTAATTACTGAATGTGACACAGTAACGCAGTGATTACAATTACAGGAAATCATATCGAATAAATATTTGATAGAAGGACAAAATATTTGTGTTATAATCAAATTTGCCCCCGTCCACTCACTTTATTTAACTAAACCGACAACTGAAGTGTTAGTTATGAGAGTCGCATTTTTTTTGCGCATACTGTAGATTATATCATTTTCACCACCACAGGACAATCGAAACACGTTCATATTTAACTAATGTAAACAACATCAGTTCCTTGTTTATTTGCGTTAATCTTCGGAAAAAGGACCTAAGTAGAATGCCTTTATTCTGCCAATCCCTTCAATTGTAGCCTGGTCTACTACAGCGAAATCAATAAAGAATACTGTTACAATAGTCTGGCAGTAAACTCAACAATAATAAATAAGTTGGCACGCTGCCAATTAGATATATCTAAAGTCTACAATTGAATTAATAAATCACACAACTTAGAATCATTTGCGTTGTTTCGAAACACATTCTAATCACATTATTGCAACAAAATTATTGAAACGCAATGTAATAGAAAAATACACAGACTGTATTAGTCCTTTTGTTTTGACTAATTACAGTCGATATCAGCAGGGAAATATTAAAATATATTTCTAGATTAACGAAAGTAATTAAATTTGTTATAAACACATATAAACGTAAATTATTTTCCTACGATAGATAAATTATTTTTCTATGAAAAAATTTTATGTCGCAACGCTCTAAAAATATATAAAACAATATTGTAAAAAAAATAAGTCGTAATAATTTTAAACTGTATATTCAAACAAGAAAAACATAACACAAATGTAAATTCTCGATATAATTATTTATTTTACCATGTATCAAGAGTTTTTTATGTATCGAAAAACCATTTAATAATATTTAAAATGCAAAATTAATTATTCATGTGATTCTTTTTGCAGAAAAAGGACGGTACTTGGGCTCGCCTTGTGATGTCGTATCCTCGTGCAATTCCGAGCTACAGCACGTGTTCTGTGATTCAATCACTGGCCTCTGCGAGTGCGAAAAGTTCTACCCCGTTCGTCTCGGACCTACCAAGGGATGTGCCAAACGTATGTAAAAGCTAGCAACTAGTTACCCTCACGCCTAACAAGTAGGTCGTTCCGATATCATAACTTCCATGGTAACGGTCGGTGAAAATAAATGTTCGCGCGCTCCTGATGGCCTGAATGAAGTCCGGCGGCATGAAAAGACTTTTGTGCACTCGTTTATTTTACACAACGCAAAACGCGAGAATCGTAAATGAATTTCTAAAACTATGATAAGTGAATTAAACGTTTGTTTGATATTATATCAAAAATGTCAGAGATTTAAAAATGATAAATTGATAGATATCGTGGAAAACATTTCAAGCTACAATATAAAGGCATAAAACTCTGAATTAAACAGCTTTGTTAACAATTTGAGAAAAAATTCGAAGTCACATCATACATTTAAATAGATGAAACTTTGATTAAATTCCTATTGAATAAAAGATACGTTCCTCAATAACTAAGTTCGAGTTATCGATTCTTACTTTCAGCCAAAAAGCTCGGAGAGCAGTGCTTTTATCGTGCGACGTGCACTTTTGCGGATCAACATTCGACGTGCACGCAGGTTCAACACAATGCAGTATGCGATTGTGAGGAGGGATATCACAAGGTTGCTCTGTCTAGGCCTAACAAGAAGGTTTTCTGCGCGGAGGGTATACTATTTATCTTTGACATTTCTCTTGATCATACCTATTCTATACTTTGTAATCCGATCGCGGGAGCTTTATAATTAAAAATTCTGTCGGCTTAATATTGATTTTTATATATTACCTACTTCAGTGTATAAATAAATTTAACATTATCAATCTAACATTTAATTATATTCGGCCAGTTACTGCAAATATTGAAATAAATTTCGCGATTGGAGCGAAGTAATGTACTTTGATATCTCTTTCGATCCGCATCGTGTCGTGTCCTTCTTTAATTCGTCTTAATCTGACCCGATAGATCTGGTGCTAATAACTACGGACATTCCTACCCTACTCTGCATAGCATCGGGGATAGCCATCTTTACGGGGATGATATGCTTCGTACTCAAATTATTCAGCAGGGCGAGGTATTCAAGGCCGCGGCATTACGCCAATGCCAATCATGCGCCACCTATGCTGTTTTCCAGTGATACGGGTAAATAATGACCAATTATTGCCGGCAGACTACGAAGGTAGATCTGATAGATCAGAGATTTTATAGTTATTTTAATCACGAAAAACACGTTAGCTCTGGACTGAAAAGTTAATCGCAAGTAGTAATCAGTTTCTGCGAATTTTCAGTGATGTGAATAAATAATGACCAATTAATTCCGATATTCTACGAAAGGGAAGATCTGGTAGATCAAAGAATTTATAGTTATCACAATTATAAAAAAAAATGTTAGCTATGGAGAAGAGATTAATCACAAGTATAAGTAAACCGTTGCTAAGATTTCCTTTATAATCAAATTATTTGTTAGAATTGATAATATATGTGCATTATAGTAACTTACTTTTTCAAAATGAAAGAAATTAAAGCTTAGAGTGTTTGTGTTATTAATGTGACAGTATTCGTATAAAGAATAAACGATTTTCACAAACGTACTATCGTAACCATTACGTAATATGTTTCAATTTTCTCTTCCGAGTTAAAAACATTTATTTAGACTAGAAAAAACTGGGATTAATTTATAAGCAAAATCAGAATACAGAACGTTTTCCTTAAATACAGAATTTACAATATATTTTTATATTTAAAAATAACATTATAATTTATAATTGTATAGAAGAAAATTTGTTATTTCGGACAAAATACGAGTAAATTACTCATATCTCATGATTTTTCTAAAACTGCACCATTTAATGCATTTGCGTTCTTACATGAAACATACGCAAATTCGACAATAATAATTCTCCTTCTTGGAGAACCTACTTTCGCTTCTGTGAAATCAATAGAAGATATCTATATATCGATGCATAGTATATTCCAAAGAGAAGTATCTATTCTCGTCTTACTTCGTTACTTACGACGTCATACAGCAAACTATACTTTGAAACCAGATGCAGCAAAAGCGCGAGGTTTTAAGCGTACTTCATAAAATATAAAACCCTGCATCTTTTTTCAATAACAATAATTTCTAAATATCTCGTAAAATAAATATCGCGATTACACGAGCACCTATCTCACCTTATTTTCGTTTTGAACAAAAATGATTTCTACAATTTTATTCGGGTTACATAACCGTATCTCTGACATCGAAAAATATAGAATCACGCCAAGCAATATATTGTAGTATCAGATATACGTAACGTATATCTGACGTAGTAAACAGACAGGATCAGAAATATCTCATTTAAAAAGTCGGATGATTGACTTGCCGAGATATCTCATCCAAAAAGTCAAACGAAAACGTCCATCACGTTTGCAAATGTGAGAAAAGCCATGAAGCGTCCATCCATTACACGAATACGAACAGCGAGTGTCTCTGTATGCGGAAATAACTCCCCGAAAATAAATTTCACAGGCATACCGCTGACGTTGCACGGACGTCCGTCGTCGCGATCGAGTCAGCGAAGCAGCAGCGCCGGACCTCTCAGCTGCGCGTTCACCAGGAGGCCCAGCAGCGGCGGCAGCCGCGGAGCGTCCAGAGCAGGTGCGGCACGGGCCGCCGCTATCTTGCTTATATCGTGTCACCTGCAGGCGACCAAGGACGGCAACAAGCATCGACGTACCCTTAGTGACGTAGCCGAGGGATCGACCGACGGCCCCGGTAGACGATCTCGTCTCTCTCTCTCTTTCTTTGTTTCTTTTTCTGCCTCTCTATTGCTCTTTGAGTATCTCACATCCTGTCGTATACGTACAAATACGCGCTCCATAAACTCTCTTGGACGTTCGCGCCTTACTTATTGATCTACGTTATTGGATAACCGTGAAATTCGGTTTACATTTATATATGCGCGGTTTCGTGTGAACGACATGACACAAAGAATAACACGCCTGCTTTCATCGGGCAATATTGTTATCGGTATCATTATTGCTGTGTTCATTCATACAAGTGTTCTGGCAGTGACAGATTCATGTGTTCTTATCATCACTGTGTGTAACTCTGTGTTTTCTAATTCTCTCTTCCGCCCTCTCTCTCTCTCTCTCTCTCTCTCCTCCCCTTCTCTATTTAACTTCTATACTTCCTCTATGTTCATCAGCTCGCTTCTTGTGCTGACAACGATGGTGTAATTGCGAAAGGAAGATTATTTATGATGACAATTAATGATGACAGTAGCAACGATGCTTCATGCCAAATCATATCATTGTCGCTGTTGCTGTTACATAGTCATGGTAACTAGCTGTTGTCGATGATTGTTTTATTGTTAAACGTCCATGTTTCATTCGAAATCCCGGCTCTTGGTAATCTCGTCTATATATCCATAACGAGTCTTACTCGCTGATTAAATTTAATGATCGTTCCACAGTAATATTATTTGAATATAAAAGAAAATATTCACAGTTTTGGATATAATTAGTTAACTATCCTTATTAACTGCAGTTAGCTGTCCTTACATCACTGTAACACAATTGCTATTTACTGTTCATTTCTTTAGTTGCTAGTTGTATATACACGATGATGTTAGGACAGCTAAACATAGTTAACAAGAATAGTATTAATATACAATATATATTAGTACGATTCGCATGACGTTTCTATTAAAATTCAGAAATTAAAGTATGCTTCCTTGGCTGCCAACGTCGTAAATAAAATAATTAATAAAGTATGTTTTCATACATATGTATAAAATAATATCTCAAAAAAATCGTGTAGGCAACAGGTCTGTATTTATAAAAAAAGAAATATGAAATTGCGAATAAAATGTATCACAAGTGTGTTACGAGATAGCAAGATAGCAGCGGCCGATTTCGTTGCTCGTTTACAAGTGATTCGTTTCTGGTAAGACGTAGAGAGACACGAAATCTTTACGCACTAGCTAGCTCGCTGCACACACACATTTACACACAAATATACGATCGCGTCAACAATAATTTAGGGACCAGTTTCACGGTAGATGTTATAGCCTCATGAAGCTGAAAGATGTTTTATAAAATTAATGATAGTAAAAGAGCAAATGTTCAGTCAGTCAATAAACCTTTTTAATTTTCTCACCGGAAAACTGAATCCCTATAATACGCCAAAATAATATTTACAATATTTTTTGTAATAGCTCGCTTTGCTAACATATTTCTCAAAAACTTGCTTTTCAAGTATATGTATATATTATCGTAAAACACATCTCGATAAAGACTTTGCAATCATTTCATGTGTCACATATACTTACAGGCGTTTCAGTACCGCTGTAATCAATCAAACGTATTTTTTAAATTTCAGTAAAATATTATATAATAGCACATACATACATATAAGATAAAAAGTTCTTTTTATAATATTTCTTTTTATTATTTTGTAAGTTACTCCAATTTTCATTTACTATTTTTCAATCAAGCATGTTTAAGTCTGTATTATAAACAGAGAATGGAAGTAACTCGTTACTTGTAAGTTTTTTTTAGTAACTGTAACGGTAACGTAGTTACATTTTTTTGATAACAGTAACGAATTTTACAGTTACTTTGCACGCGATTGGACATAGTTCGATTGGACACAAGCCACTCATAGCGCTTGAGACTAGAAAGCCCTTAAACACCCATCCGCTGTGATTGGTGGTCGTCGATTTTAAAAAAGTAACGGAAAAGTGACGAAAATATAGTTTCAAAAGATCGAAAAGAAAACCCAATTTTTTCGCGGTTTTTTTCGGTTTTTTTTCAAGGATAGAAAAATTCATTTTGGAAAAATTCACGCGTGCTCATAAAACCTACCATATTTGTTTCTCGGTTCTTTCTGTAAAGAAAATAATTGCATATAGGGTACACAGCGGGATAAGTTAATAGAAATTTTAAAATTGTATAAAAGATTGAGGTCACATATAATATATTCAATAAAACATACAAAACATACACTATTGCACCATTAATGTAAGAATTAAAAATATAGAGTCCAAACATCATGTTTATATGATAATAGTAGGTCTAGAAAATAATTTGGATTTAAACTGAATTCGTAACAAAATATTTGAAAAAAAAAAAAAATTACGAAGAGACACTTCAGGAGTTCATTAGACCGGAGTGTGGCAAACTAGAGTTAAAGATCTGTCTACTTAAGCTTTGCTATGTACTAAAGGAAGGTTAGATTAGGTTTTATATAAAAATAGAAGGATAACTAAAAAATTTTAATAAAAATAATGCTACATAATTTCATAGATCGCATTAATTTTATAAAGGAATTTAGAAGTTTTCTTATTACGTCTTTTACATAGCAAAAACAGCAATTTTTCCAAAAAAAAAATTAATTTTTTGGAAAAAAGCAATTTTTTTAAAACGATAGACGAAAAATTACTTTCTCAAGTAACGGTATCTGTAACGAGTTACTTTTAAAAATCGATAACTAATAGTAACGGTAACTTTTTCTACTCGGTAACGAGTAACTGTAACTTGTTACTTTTAAAAAATAACTTCCATTCTCTGATTATAAATACGGTTTAACTTCCTTGCATTTAATTTCAACATGCACGCGCGAGTTATCATTTTTCAGAATATATTACATTATACACACAGAATTATATGTTACATATAGAATACGTTGTAAAATATGTAATTACAGCACACTTTGTAGACTAGCGTTTTTTAAATAAGATAATTAGCATGCATCTAAGTTCTCTTATTCAAAAAATATTAAGAATAGACATGTATTTTTAATAATTAATTTACTTTTATTATTGTATCTTTACTGTTATTGTTTACTTTCTTAATAATGCGCTGTTATTTTTACTCCTGTTACTCGTATGCTCATTCACGTTCCCGTTTATTCAATTTGTAGCACATTTTTTCGCAAGTTTCCATTCTCACCGCTTCATCGAATATTTATCGCGTTGAAGGTATCGCAAGAATACATATTACAATTTCGCACTTATTGTTAGAAATTACAGTCTTAGATAGCTCAGATTAGAGATTATCTAGTATACGTAATATATATAGATTCTTTTACTTCCTTTTTCAACATTATATTATATTTCTTATAGCATAGAAAGTAGATAGTATTAGAGGATACGCTGATATCCCTACATGGTTCTTCTTTTCGCATAGGTTCCCGCCGTCCTAGCTTAGCATCGGTTCATAGTTCGACATCCTCATCCCGTAGCTACAGCGCACGTCGACTTGAGAAGGAAAGGAACGACAAGGAGCAACGCCAGGTGCTTCAGGAACTCCGGCTGGCTAAGCAACGAGAACAAGTACAGCCACAGCAACAGGTGGTACCGACGCCTAGTCCTAGGACTCCCCATTCCACAGACGAATTATTGCCTTCAGTCGAAGAGGGGAAGGAAGTTTTCTACAACGAGGTAAGTCATTTCCGATCGATATCTCTTGAGATTCGGTATCTATCGTTGTTCATCATCATCAGTGATAATTTAACTTTGAGAAGTAGCTCGAGAGGCTTCATTATTACGAAACTCGGATTTAAAACTTGAATGCCAATGTATCGATTAACCATTGCGGCACCATTTTCTGCTATTAAATTTAAAATGTATTATAGCTATTATTATTTCTTAGTTATTATGTGTTTATATTATACGATTTTAATAAATCGTTTATTATTATTAAAATATATTATTACAATCTCTTACAGAAATCTAATACTGACTAATTTATTACAGAAAAAAGATAATTATTTATTTGGAGCACTAAAATCATTGAGCAACAATGTTTTTAATACTTAAAGTAATTAATTATTGTCTTTCAGGATTAAATTGGTTAGTATTAGAATTCTGTAAAGGAGAGATTTATCATTACGTACAAAATATCCTTGAAATGTTGCATTAAACGTAGGTACTTGATAATTAACGTAAAGCAGACTAGAAAATTAAATTATGATTGCCGTATACACTGAGTTTTAGACAAGGATTGATTACATTTGCAGCAGGTACCGACGACATCAGACGTATCAGACACCATCCCAACGACGACTATGACGATGATGACGACGACATTAACAACGGCGATAACCACTTCCAACGTAAATACAACCCGAATGGGCGAGATCGCGCCTATGACAACGCCAGCGACCATTTTCGGCACGAGCGTTGCACCACGGGCTTCCGATGACATTTTTCAAGTGTAGTCTTCGTCAAGTATAACGATGTTGCATGACGAAGTCAATGGACTCTCAATTTATTAACGACCTTTTTATTGTATTTGCAAGAATCAACCGTCAACGGCATCAAGATGGGAACGCGTATGTAAAAGACGTGGAAACACACACTTGCGATAAAATACAAAACTCTATATCAATAGAGATAAATGCACAAATACTGCGAATAAGTTAAACCCGTATTTTGCCCACGTTAAAAAGTCAGCTTATGACAAACGGCATTAAAAAAGCCATTCAAATGGAAAATATCTTTCTTATAACAATTATACAAAGAATCACGATTTGTAATTTTATAACTCTCTCTCTCTCTCTCTCTCTCTCTCTCTCTCTCTCTCTCTCTATCTATCTATCTATCTATCTATCTATCTATCTATCTATCTCTCTATCTCTCTATCTCTATTAAATTTTTAATTTATTTCGAAAAATTTAAGTGCGAATTGAAGATTATACATTTACTTCTTTAATTTAAAATACTACGATTTTTAAGTTCACAGCATAAATCTTCAAAGGATGTTCTAGAGACATCCATCGGATGTTCTATACATCCTAAGGACATTCCCAAGACGTCCTTCGAATAAAAAGTATGCTGTGTGTGGACAAATTCAGAATAACATGTTAATATATATTTGATTCAACTTAATCTAATTTAATGCATAATTACGGAATTTTTAATATATCTTTTTTTGCTTTTATATAGTTTGGAACATAGATATTGAAAATTGATGCTGACTTTATAATACGGACTATATAATACGGACGAAGTATTAATGCAGATCAAGATACGTTCTGGATGAATGTATGTATTGGGCACAAGTGTACTTAATGAATTAGAAGGTGGCAACATATTTTTACTTGGTACTTGAACTAATAAGAATTTATGAATGGAATGGAAAAAAGCAGGGTTCAACGGCACAAACAGAACAATGGTAGAATAACGGAAATTTTGGACAATAGGTACAAGCAAAAATATTGGAAAAGCTTAACATCTATGTGTGAGTTGGAGAGAAAAAAATTTACGCTTAATGTGTAAGAATTCAAAGTTGATGACAAAATATTACAAAATAAACTGTGAAAGGAGCGTTTCAATGCTTTGAAGTAATTGAATTGAGAACTATGATATATATATTCACTAAATAAATCAATTTGTTTCGTATCCAAAAATTTTTAATTAATAAAAATATATGATTTTATAAAGCTCATTGTCAGCAAAGAGACTGCATTTAGAGATTAACTATGTCAGAAATAAATCAGAATATCAATATCCAGACAGCACAGAATATTTATGATAAATATTTATTACTGTTCATTTTTTGAAATGTTATATAGATATTTTAGACGTATTTTATATAAAGCTTTATTCAAAATATTATTAAAATATAGACTAAATATTTTATGTAATGTTTATGATGAATATAGATAAATATCTATAGTAACTATTTTTTACTTGGATTCTGATGTCTTATTAAGTACTTTCATAGCATTTACTACATTTACAATAAATATTTCATGATATTTACAATAAATGATCTGTGCAATCTAAGACCACAAAAATATTTACAAAATATTTCAAATAAGTCTTATAAATATTTCAAATAAGTCTTATAAATATTTATAAATATTTTGTAAATATTTTATAAATATGATGTGCTGTCTGGGTAATAATAATTCATAAGAATCCAACCAGTTGTTTCGATTAAAATAATTTAATTTATAATGACATAATCATATCGAAATACGTATAATTACATATCAGAAACCATATGATAAAAGCATTGATTCGCTTGACAATATTACTATAAAAAATATATAACAAAATGAAGTTCCCTTTTTATAATTCTCATGATACGTATAAATATAATCGTACTTCATTCAGAGTACAATAAGAAATATTCAAGTTCTCTCATCAAGATAAATTGCATTATTATGTAAAAATTTCGATCGAGTCTCTCATTTCGATGACAATATATCTGTTCAATTATCACAATTACAAATAATCGTCATACAATCGTTTGTTTTAAATCAAATCCATAAGCGAATTTGTGAAATTGTTCATCAGAGTGCGATTACATATCAGCAGGTCCTATAAGGCATTATTCCATTCAATATCGATCGGACGAAATCGTTGTATCGTAAATCTTTCATTGAAAACTCACGACACGTAGAAAAGCTAATTGGAAGGACAATCTCGAGTGGAAATCGAGGCTAAATATACTTCAATATATCCGTAAAATAATACAAAGACATAATCTCTAGTTCGGAATTAACAAAATACAATTGTAAAAGCCACGAGAATTACGCCGCACTGTTGCTATTGCAGTTACTTCGCTTTGCTAATTGAAGTGGTGTGCAATATCAGGCGACGATTTGTTTTACCTTCCCAACGCAAACATTCCGTTGACTTGTTTTTAGGCATGAAAAATGAATGACTTGTTCATTCGTTAAATACATATACAAGCGCGATGTCTTTTATACCTTTAGACGAATGCAAGCAAAATATCTATATGTAGGTATTGCATATAAATATATAGAAAATTTGTTGGAATTAAATCACTATCAGCCGTCATACAAACGAAACGAGGACTTCGATTGTGCGTAAATTTCTATTTTGTTAATTATTATTTGAAAATCGATTAAATTAATTGGATCATATTTCCGTACAATACATAAGATATTTTTAGATCAAATAAAAACAATTTCATTTCTAAAATATTTCACGATGTCTAAAAATTCGAGTGATGACTCGAGAAAACTGCGAGATCTCCATTACGTCATATTCTATATTATACCGTCATATTCTACAATCGTTTGCTGACATTAATCGTAAGTTAACATAATCGATGCATTTCGACATCACGAGCCTTCCAAATGCAATCTTTGGTCACTAGACTTGTATAAAGTGTAAAATATAATAATATAAAATTATTAAAAGACGTTATCCCAAGCAGAACAACAATAAGTCACAATAATACCAAAATGATGTTAAAATCGTTGAATCATTATTAATTGAAAAGTGACGTTTAGTAATCATTTTAAAATTATTTTTACATCATTTTGATATTATGATGACTTGTGTTATGAGTATATATCATATATACACGTGATCACACGTTCATAATTAAAGATTTACGGAAAATCGGAGACGCATCAGAGAGACGTAAATCTATTATTATAGCAAAACGTATATCAACATTCTCGTGTTCGGATAATTTACGCTGCCTTCTCCCGAGTAAATAATAAATGAAAAAGAAGATAAAAAGCGTTGAAGAATGTTCTTAAACGCTGCATAGCGTGAACGCTGCATAGGCATACATATTTACACATAAAATTCACGTACACACGTGACACAGAAGTAAGATTATCTGAGGGCCTAAGTACAAAGACGGCCGTAACTGAATCGTAAAACGTGAGTCGTAGTCGTAAGTCAACACACAATGTTTTGGCGCAACTATATGTCGATATGGCATGCATAATTACGCCAAAACATTGTGTATTTGTCTACACCTACGACTCACGTTCCACAACTCAGTTACGGTCGTCTTTATATTCAGGCCCTTACGTATTGTGTTCGACAACGATCGCACCTGGTTATTAGGCTCGGTCACAGTCGATCGATCTATTATCATTAAGGAAAGAAGTGGAGGAGAAGATATATGAACTTATATCTCACATAACACAGCCCGCATTTCTCCGAGATACTCAATACTCGACTTGCCGCCTGATTTACAAAAGTCGATGTTATCGTTTTATCCCGGTTTTAAATGTTTACTTATGTATAATAAGATTGTAATATAGTCGTTGGGCCAAATAAAGCTCGTTTTTCGATATAAGCACATATGTAGATGCGTGATTATTTCTTCTTAAGTTAAAATATTGCTGAAGAAAAGCAGGAGTTCGAAAAATTAACGCAAGATTTCCATAATACAAAACTTCTTGCATTATTAATATACGTCGTTCCTCTCTCTTCGCCCGAAGAAATTCATTTAATTTACTAAAACCACGTTACGCTTATGAAGGACAGTTAATGGCACGCAATCTAAACTTCATTAATGTTACAAAAGTAATACATCGTTCTTTATTCTACGTGAAACATCAGGGAGAACGACACTTATCAATGTGTCTCGCTTCCATGCAAATTTTACTATTCTTTTTCCAAAATATTCTGTACCGCAAGAAGCTTCAATGTAATCATTTGCAGCTATACTCGCTTATTGCAAAACGTGTCGGAAATTAGGGAGAAGATACTAGCAAGAAAAGGCGAAAATGGAGGAAGAAATTCATGTGCAAGTGGAAGACAACTCGCCCTCAATAGAGTACAGTTTACGTCTAATATCGTACACTTCCTGGCTCCTTGGTGTCGGCGTTGCACGTCCGCGAAAGTGTCCCAAGGCCATCACAATAACGCTACGTATCGTTCACCTGGCTGTGTGTTCCGTTATCGTAGCGTACGGCGCAATAGATTTCTTCACCTTCGGTAGTGTCTTCAAAAGTGACATATTCAAGATCATGTACTACATGAACAAGGTGATGTGCTACGTATCGGCGTATTACTACGTTTATCATGGGATCAGGCAGTACGACAAGTGGCCGGAGTTGATGGACAGAATAAAGGAGATAGACCAGAAGATCAGAAAGGAAATCCCCATGAATGATCGGCCTATAAAAAATGTAGAAGCGCTAGCTATTCTCACGATATTCGCTTGCGGCCCATTGTCCCTGATCGTGCACGCCTTGTATTACTACTTTACACATCCTGAAAACATTTTCGCGTCCGACTTGCTGCTTTACTACACGATAGCCCAGTCATTGATCAACAGTTTTGTCTTCGATGTTGTCGTCTATGTCTTGTATCGCAGATTCCAAGCGATAAATGAATTGATCGACCAACTGGACCAGCTATTCGGTGCACCGTGGATCGCGCTCAAGATTAGACGCATCAGAGAATTGCATACCGGTGAGTCTTTTCAAATATTATCTTTTGTCAACAAAAGTAAATAAGGACTGATGATGAGCATAACAGGTTCTTCATGAATTAAATTTCAATTTTGTAATGCGTGGGATTATTTTGTTTGCGTTGATATTTATTATTGTAACGTACAATTTATTTAACACACTGAAAATGACTTTAACCCTTTGAAGCATACATTTTTCTTTTTAATCTTTCTCTGTGAAATTTGGTATACGGGAGTTTTTCAGGTTGCTGATTACGAATCCAAAGTCAAAATATAAAAATATTGTATCCACACAAGATGGCGGATTCAAGATGGTGGATTAAATAAAACTCAGTTTATGCATTTCATTTCCTCCATTTTAAATCAATGATTTGGAATTTTGGAAATCTGGCATCGGATTAGTAATTAGCGACCACAAAAACCTCCTACACGAAGTTTCAAGCTAAAACGTTAAAAAACCTGGCCAAAAATGAATTTTTCCGAAAAAAAAGGGTTTTTTTTATCTTTGTTTATTTATAAAATTGATACAATAAATACTACTAAACTATTTTTTTAATAGTCTTCTACTTCTGACATCAGAAAAATACAAAAAACCAGATCTAAATGCATCAATTAGAAAATAAACGACCAAAAACTGAAGAAGTTTAGATGGTAACGTGGGTTACCACCATGTTTCAAAGGGTTAATAAAGGTTGAAACTTTCGTCTATGGCTTTGTAACAGAACATTGTTTATGAATTTTTCAATATATTTAATGTATTCAATTTGATTAGTACAAAGAGCTTTGTTTACTTCCGTTGGTTTTTATCTTACGAGGCCAGAAATTTCTTTTAAATTATCTTTTGTATTGTAATTTAATAGTGTATATATATATATATATATATATATATATGCAAGGCTCAGTCTTATTTCAAATAAATTTATTCAAAATATATATTTTAAATAAAGAAAAAATTAAAAAGTTACTTAATATTTATTATTTTAAATAACTTCTCCTGACCTATTTTTTATTTAATATTTTAAATAAATTTTTGGAACTTAATTTTTTATTTTAAATAAGTCGTATCAGTTATTTTACTCTCTGTATATATGGCTCGAAATGTAATTTAATACTATCTTCATGAAGATAGTAATTATATATTGACTTAAGACATTGTTGAATAAATTGTGTTATGTAGGTATTTGTGATCTCGTTATCATGGTGAACGATATTCATGGCTTTCATCTCCTCATCTGTTCGGCGAATTGCTTCACCATGGTCGTGGCTACTCTTTTTAGGATCTACATGGGTGTCGTGGAGAAGAATTATGCGTTCATGGTGATAAATAATATTCTTTGGATTCTATACGCTGCGCAGTTCGGACTAATGTGCTGGATTTGCACGCTCGCGCGTAAAGAATCCGACAAGATTGGGATAAGTATGTACGCGATTGTACTGAATTGCAAGCCTACGAATATTGATAAACTGAACGGTGCGAGGAATCAATCAAATCTAGAGGTGCCACCGCCAATGGAAGGACCGGATGGCGAGCAAAATTCTAATCGGAGAAATAGTTACAATCTGAACTACGTTGTCATGGAAAATATCTTGCGCAAAAATCTGGACCGAGACTGTATCAGGAACGAAGTCAATGATTTTTCGATTCAGCTACAACAGCATCGAGTAGCATTTACAGCCTGCGATTTCTTCGAAATGAACAATGCTCTGCTCAGTAATGTGAGTACACAATTTAATTCGTTAAAATTATGTAAAACTAACTTCTTTCAAATTTTAATAAATAGGAATTAAATGAAGGAATTTATTTTGCAGTTCGTCGGAGTGATCACTACTTATCTAATAATCCTCGTTCAATTTTATCGACCTGAAAATCCAGACGCGCAATTCAATGGAAAACGCTAAGCGGAGCATTATTGCGGTAAAAGATTAAAAAAGAAACACCAATTTTTTTTTAAATTAATATTAAATATTAATAAATTAATTTATTATAACAAACTTATCACTATATAACACAGTACAATTACATTAACACAGCTCGTAATATCTCAGAAAATAAAAAATTTATCTTTACAAAGAGTAAACTGAAATGAGCGTACTGAACTTAAGTCAACGTGTTGTTGAATGTGAAACAAGATAAATGATAAGAAATTTAATGCAATTGTAATAAAAGAAGAGTAGGAGTTCATTTCATTTCAATCGACTTCCTCGATGGTTGGTCCAGCGCCACCGGCACCAGAATTGGCTCCTGCTCCGCCAGCACCACCAGGGAACCCACCAGGCGCTCCGCCACTTTGATATAGTTTTGTAACGATAGGATTGCATATGGCTTCCAGTTCCTTCTGCTTGTCAACGAACTCTTCCTTCTCCGCCAATTGATTGGCATCCAACCAGGAGACGACTTCGTTGCATTTAGAAAGGACCTTCTCCTTATCGGACGCATCGATCTTATCTTTAATTTTATCGTCCTCCATCGTGCTCTTCATGTTGAAGCAATACGACTCGAGGGCATTCTTGGCGGAAATCCTCTCCCGCTGCTGCTCGTCCTCCGATCGATACTGCTCGGCTTCATTCACCATCCTCTCTATGTCTTCTTTCGACAAGCGACCCTTATCATTGGTAATCGTGATTTTATTTTCCTTGCCCGTAGATTTCTCGATCGCAGAGACATTTAATATGCCTGCAAGACGAAATACACAGAAATATTAGATACAGAAAACGTTATTTAAAATATATTACAACATTATAACAGTTAATCGAACAATGATATCTTCGATTTGAAGTTATCGTTTATACTGCGATGTTGCAAAAATTATAAGTAATGTTTGCAGCATCGCAACTTACCATTGGCGTCGATATCGAAAGTGACTTCGATTTGCGGTACACCTCTAGGCGCCGGAGGAATACCCGTCAGCTCAAATTTGCCGAGGATGTTATTATCTTTCGTCATCGCTCTCTCTCCCTCGTAGACCTGGATAAGCACTCCCGGTTGATTGTCGGAGTACGTGGTGAACGTCTGGGTCTGTTTCGTTGGTATCGTCGTGTTCCTTTTGATCAAGGTAGTCATAACGCCGCCAGCGGTCTCAATACCCAATGATAACGGAGTCACGTCCAGCAGAAGTAGATCTTGAACTTCCTCAGACTTGTCGCCGTGCAGAATGGCCGCCTGAACTGCTGCACCGTAAGCAACAGCCTCGTCCGGATTGATGGATTTGTTCAGTTCCTTGCCGTTAAAGAAATCTTGAAGTAACTTCTGAATTTTTGGTATCCTGGTGGAGCCACCGACTAAAACGATGCTGTGAACTTGAGCTTTATCCATCTTCGCATCTCTAAGCGCCTTCTCCACTGGTTCCAGAGTGCTTCTAAACAGATCGGCGCAGAGCTCCTCGAACCTGGCTCTAGTGACCGACGTATAGAAGTCAATCCCCTCAAACAATGAATCGATCTCAATGCTCGCCTGCGTCGACGAGCTCAACGTTCTCTTCGCTCTCTCGCAAGCAGTCCTCAGACGTCTCAGAGATCTCTTGTTGCTACTCAGATCTTTCTTGTATTTCCTTTTGAATTCTTGCACAAAGTGATTCACCATTCGGTTGTCAAAGTCCTCGCCACCGAGATGCGTGTCGCCGGCCGTGGATTTCACCTCGAAGATACCATCCTCAATCGTCAAAATCGACACGTCAAAGGTACCACCACCCAAGTCAAAAATAAGAACATTCTTTTCGCCTGCAGCTTTCTTATCGAGACCATACGCTATCGCGGCGGCTGTAGGCTCGTTTATTATTCTGAGAACGTTCAGGCCAGCAATAGCGCCGGCATCCTTTGTCGCTTGCCTCTGAGAGTCATTGAAATAAGCCGGCACAGTGATGACGGCATTTGTTATAGTCTTGCCCAGATATGCCTCCGCCGTCTCCTTCATCTTCGTCAAGACCATAGAGGACACCTCCTCGGGGAAGAAAGTCTTCATCTCACCCTTGTAAGACACCTTGATCTTTGGTTTGCTGCTATCGTTGACCACCGTGAACGGCCAGTGCTTCATGTCGCTCTGTACCGTCGCATCGTCGAAACGACGACCGATCAAACGCTTTGCATCTTTAGAGAAAAACGATAAGAGATTCGTAAGTTGTCTATTTCTTCAAAAATTACTTTTTAGAAGTATGATGCGATGAAATGGAGAAGAGGATCCTGCGGATTGTATCGGATTATGAAGGAATGGTTGCAAATTGTTGAATTGTCGCCAAGCCGAAAAACAGAGTGTTCAATATTTGCCAGTACTTTGATACAACTCGTACAAAGATAATTTCATGTAAAGAAAAATCATAAAATATAAATCTACTTACCATAAATTTTATTATAATCGTGAAAATTATTATATATTCAAAGAAATTTGTAAAATAATTATCGTTATAATATATAAAATATTATACGAAAGCTTACATTTACAGTTTATATATCTCTCTATTATATATATATATATATATATTTAAAAATATATAATGAAAAATATGTATCTTTATATATTTTTTCATTTTTATATTATATTTTAATTTAATATTATTTTTAAAATGTTATAAGTATATATAAAATTATATATAAAAGATTATCTATATTGTGCATTAATATTCGTATACGTAATATGTATACGAGTATGTATACATAATATGTATGTGTGCTTATTTAATTTTTTATGCAAGGAACGAATATATATTAGTCGTTTCTTGCATAAAAAATTAAACAAGCAACCGAGATTAAAAGCGATAAACAAGTCGCGTGAGTCATTATGATTTACGATTCAACGTAAAATCTGGACGTCATTGGTAGCTGGCACACAAATTAGGATTACATAAAACTACAATGTATAAAACGTCAGAACGTTCGGCTATAATGTTAAGGATAGACGGTCGGAGGAAGGAGGGACATAGCGTACATTACGAACGAACATTACACAGACATGCGCGTCATGCAAGGTCACTGTAAGTAAAGCTGCAGTAAAACACGATTGAGATAAGTTAACTATCGTGCACGGAAAGTTTCGTGTTCTATCGATCGCAAGGTCGAATAATTTAGAAATGACGTACAATTCGTCTTAAAAAAAAAAAACATCAATACAAGGTTTTTGCGGTTTCATAAATTCGCCTAGAAATGTCGCAAAATATTGCTACATATCTTGCCTAGTTGCTTGTAAATATTTCAGCGTCAACTTCTTAAAAATTTAATTTCAAGGAATCCACGAAGAAATTCAACCAATACGTCATCTTGCAATCAGTAACGATAATAACTTAATTGAGACAATTCCACTAGTAAATATTGAAGTAATAAAATAGAGGATTAAAATCACCATTGATTAATCGAATATTCGCTCGTATTTCAGCATCAGCTTTTTAAAAATTAAAAATTTAAACACAAAAATGTTACGTTTCAAAAAATCCATTTTTGAAGGAGAGATTTAACGTATCGTTTTTATCGATCAATAATAAAGGATAAATCGATTTAAGACTGAAACAATTCCACAATATTAAACTAATATCGAAAGTTGAAATCGACAAAAAATACGGCGCAATAGATAAAGCATCTAACGGCCTTATCAGGTCACCTTCTAAAGCATTCTATGCTTGTACGACGCAGAACGCAGGACGCAGAAAGTTGGGTGAACCTCAACTTCTGCGTCCTGCGGGCATACTATGATTAAAATACGTTAGGTTAGTTCCTAGTTTTTGCGTTTTATATAGATCGGGCTTAATGAAACTGCGACGCAAAAGCGGTGAAAAACATCTTGGACGTTAAAAAGCTCAGACTTACCGAAGATGGTGTTGCTGGGATTCATAGCAACCTGATTCTTCGCCGCATCGCCGATCAGCCTCTCGGTGTCGGTGAAGGCTACGTAGCTTGGTGTGGTCCGATTACCCTGGTCATTGGCGATGATCTCGACCTTTCCATGCTGGAAGACACCCACGCACGAGTACGTGGTGCCCAGGTCGATTCCAACTGCCGGTGCTTTCGACATCGTTAGCCTCTCTTCTCTTTAACCGTTTCGATGGTAATCACTGAAATGTGACATGTACATATATTGTATTGTATGAGCGTTGCAATAAAAAACAAAAAGAAAACTTTAATTAGCCTCGAGCGATCGAAGTTGCTCGAACTCGAGCGAACTGTGCTCGAAAATAACGACGCAATAAATGTTACATGTTGTATTATATCATGCTTCTCGAATTTCTTAGTATTGATTGCCGAAACGTTTTTGCGAAAACACGTATCGCGTGTTTAATTAATCATAAGAAGGTAAAGTGAACTTAAACTCTCCTGAGGTAATTTGTTCTTTGGAACTTGATTATTGCGTCATAATTTTTTCTGGAAGTTACGACGTCTCGGATATTGCGACAAAAACCGGTATTCTTATAATAGTTTGTTCTTATATTTAAGATCGTTTTAAGTACAGTCTTAAGCCGATCACAAAGCCGTACAATTACTTAAGATGGCCTTGAAATAAGAACCAAACTATTACACGACTACCAGCCAATTAAAGATCGTTACTCGGAAACAATTTTCTTTTTTCCACAATTATTTGCACCCGAGTTGCACAATTTCACTTTCCTGCATAAAAAAATGGCAAAATTTACATTTTTACAGATAAGAAACAGAAACAATATCGGAAAAACTGTCCGAAAATGTGTATTCTATAATTCCAGCAGAAATTACTGACGCGATGAATTTTTGAGAAACGATCGACGCATAATTACCTCACAATTAAATAACACTTTCAACACTCACCTAACAATAGCGGTTTTAAGACTTCGACGATTTGATTTGCAAGTCGACACTTCGCGCCACTTATCGCACTTATACGCTCCGTCGCGTTCGTTGCGAAACTGATGACGCGAGCCGCGCAACGCGCTTTTAATACTCCGAATCGTCCGCTTCGAGAAGCTTCCACGGATGACCAATCACGGCGCGAGTCCTCGAGATCATTCGAGAAGCTTCCATTGGCGCGCGCGCACGCGCTACGCGAGTGGGAGAGAGATGGAAGTAGAAAGAACGTAGGAAGATACTGGAAGTGTCGCATATGTCAGAGGATTCACGACTAAAATTAGCTTCATGCGAATCGCGCTTCATCACGACGAGATATTGCGGCTTATCGAAATAAAAATTTGTTTTTGCAAAATATACTTGGGCTGCATTCCGTTATTTTATTGCAAATACTGAAAATCTAAGATCTGTTTGCGTTGCAACTTTTGCACTTTTTGCACTTAGCATCTGCGCTTTAACTCCCTTTAATGCCTGAATATATATTGAGTTAGGGAAAAAGTCTCTTTACAAGTTGGTAAAAAGATTTTTAGCAACTCATGTATTCTATTTTTTTTTAATTGGCAATTACACTTGATAGAGCAACGTTTCAGCTTTAAGAATCTGTATTTTTAATTGCGAGGATTTTTAACGGAGTTATGAGCAATAAAGTCGGAATGTTCTTTTTTACTTTAATCCGCGAGTAACTCGGGAACAAAAGATCGTAGAAACATTTTTTTAAAATGATTTTGTAGGGAAAAAAGAAAGCTTCAAGCTTTCACGATAGATAGTCGAAAATTTGCTCAAATTTTTTTTGGGCAAGATACAGATCTACAAAGTGAAAAGAAAATTTTTCATTTTTTTGAGTTCATAGTTTTCTATTTGTAAAAATTACAAAACGCAACTACTGTGAGAGACATACATATGACTTTCCAAATGGAGCTTGAGATAATAATTACAAGAAATTTATCCACTGATGATGGCTCGGAATGATGCCGAAATATTTGTAGATTGAATCAGAATAAATCACTAAGAAATGCGCTGTTCCAATTACTGCACTTGATTCTTATTGCCATTGTACTTCTCCTTATTTATTTTTAAAATTACAAAGCTCACATAAATTCAAAAAATATAGCAATCATTCGAAAATAGAGATTTCAAGCTTTAAATCTTTTTTTTTTTTTAATTTAAATGTTGATCATTTTTAACGAAGATATTAATGGGGAAATGTCTTTTTATCAACTTGTAAAGGGACTTTTTTCCTAATCCAATATTTATCTCATTTTAGGTGTAAAAATTTTTAATGATTTTAAGCAACGTGAACAGACCTCTATAGCTTACGTCACGTATACTATAGATTTTCAGTACTTGCAATGAATAACGAAACTCAGCCTTGATTGCGTCACATGCATCATCATTTGCGATTATTCGCGCTTTTTTTTTGGAGCACGTGTGACGCATTGTTCTACCGCATTTGAAGAATATTCTCAACATTCTAGAAGATATGAAATTTGTCGGACCATTTCGAACGAGGATAGTTTCGCTATTTCTCCAAAATGCCCGTTTTGCTTCTCCGATTTTTTATTTATAATATCGATTCGCGCGCGCGCGTCTCGATGAGAGTAAAACTAACAGGCACCTCTATTCTACTATTTTTAATGACGATGCAACGACATTGTTAAGAATAAACACCTAAATTCCGTGTGGAACGCAGCCTCAGATTCATCAAATTAAGTTAATTAATTTACATTTTTAAGTATTTTTTATTTTTGTGTTATTATTCGACGGACGTTTGATTCACTCGGTTAAAAAAAACGTTTGGCAAGGATTGTGAAACATCACATAATCTATTTAAAGATCGTCGTAAAATATTCTAAGCGATACTAATTTAAGCTTTATTAAATGTGTATGATAAAAATAGCCCTCACGAGAGGAGATAACGTAATAAAATTTTTCAACGCCATCTAAATAAAATAGACGCAAACATAATAATACGTTCAACTCTTTATCAACAGAGGAATATAAATTACTACAAAGATTTCTGTCAAGTTGGATAATTAAAAAACGTTATATTAAGTACCAATTTTCTGTTACGTAATTTCGGTTATCTCAATCAATAATTATCACTTGTCTAGCAATATATTAATTGGTAATATTTCCTTAACGCAGAAAAAAACCCGAAGTAGAAACATAAACAGCTATAAATTTTGCTGTGAACAATTTTGCCAAAATTAAATTTAACGATCCATTTGTTAAATTAAATCGTATGACATAATTTGATAAAAAATTAAAATAGAATTCCATTTATAATCTCATGTGAAGTAAAAATTAAATATTTAAATAATCAAATATATATAAAATATAAGATACATGTTAAAATTACATGAAAATCACACCATCATGATATATAAAATTAGAAATAGAAAATTTTTGCTGTGGATTCTTTTTAGTTTTACTTTCCTTCTTTTCATTTTAAAGAAAAAAAAAAAGAGGAAAGATGAACGATATGTAAAAAGTCAAAAAGAACAAGCTTTATTTCATTTATCTATGTATTATTCATCTCATAAAATCATCATCATAGAACCGTCCAAGGTTCTAAACTCCGCGAGATATCATTCGCTGTAGATTTGTTGCTTCGTGCGATAATAACGATCAATTTATCCTCTTTCTTATCGTGACGTCGGCCGACCAATCACGAGCATCGCGTCGCCAATTGGTTGACGGCTGATGATCGCTCATACGTGATAAACTAGCCTTCGTGGCTTTCCTTTCCCGTCCGAGCTGTCAAGCACCGTCGAGTGGGAAAACGCTCCGATTTTCGTTCCGATTGTTAGCGTATCGCACTACGAATGCAATCGCGCGTGGAACGACGCGCGCGTGCACTATGTGATTCCGCGGACGAGCAACGGTGTAGTACGCACGCACGGCGACCTGGAGCCCTACACTCCGCGGTTGTAAACATTAACGTGTAATCCACACGCGCGCGCGTCGTGGCGTACCAGCGGGTCTTCCGTTATGAATGCTTAGTAAGTATCTCCTTCGTTCTTTTCTCGACCACGTCCGAATCCCGCCGTCGTCGTAGCTCGAGCTGTCGTCGGTCTCGCCGACGAGGCGGGACGAGAACTCGAGAAGAGGACACGGCGACCACGCCGTTATCAGTCTAAGTTCATATCCAACTATACTGAATCAATATGGTAGTTTGCATCTCTTCGTGTTATTAATAGATATCGCGCAAAATTGATTATTTAACTTCTCCGTAAGCTTTGTAAGTCTGTGTCCCTCTTGCGTTAAAGAATGGTCTGTTTCCTTTCTCCTCGTATGATTGATAAATTATTTGTGGAGTTTGTAAATTTTCTTCTCTCTCCATCCTGTTGGTTGGAAAAAGGAAATACATGTATTTGCACATTATCAATAGAACGTAATGATTTAACATCAGTAAAAGAAAGCATCTGTTTTAAACGACAAATATCTGTGTGACTTATTTTTTATTAACAATGGGAATATTGTTTTTCTTGTTGAGATTTGCATGTAACTCTTATACTAATCACTGTCACGTTTAACGAGAAACTTACAAAACTTCTTTATACCATGCATGCAGTAACAGAGGTGCGTCGGGCATATCAGGGAATGCCTTTGATTGCTGGGTTCAAAAGTCTATGCATGACGACTCTGCCATCATAAAAATGCAATACCAGTTCTGGGTGAGAAAGCAGGCTTTGTCCCAAAAATTAGGGAAGAAGGAGGATGAGTGTATAGTTGCTTCGGATGCTGAGTTGGACGCAAAGCTAGAATTGTTCCGCAGTATCCAAGATTCCTGTTCCTACTTACAAAGAGTTATTGATAGATACCAAGAAAGATTATGCAGTGCGTTCTAACATAATTTCTAATATAAATAATATAAAATAACTGTATTGTCATAGGATATATGTTTTGTATTTTCTTCTTTAAGATCAATTGTATTATTAAGAAATTGTGATAACGAGATAATTTAACCTGTTTAGATTTAGCCCAGGAAGAAAATGGAATGGGACGTTTCTTGAAAGATGCCGGAAAGCAAGACAAAACTCGCGCCGGCAAGATGATGTCAGCAGTTGGCAAATCCTTGTCTTACTCTGGTCAGCAGAGGCTTGCTTTGAGAACTCCTTTGGGTCGATTGTATCAAGAAGTGGAAACATTTAGGCAAAGAGCTATTGAAGATACATTGCAAAATGTGCAAGCGATGGAAAAGGCCCGTACGGAGTACCGAGCTGCTCTGTCATGGATGAAAAATATTTCTCCCGATTTAGATCCAGATACGTCCAAACAACTGGAAAAATATAAAAAAGTTCAAGCACGTGTTAAGCAGTAGGTTCTATATATTTTACATATTTATGTATACTGCAAAATACAATCACAAATTCAATCTCTCTATTTAAATTATTATATTGTTTAGATTAAACAATAACTCTTCATTTTTATAAATTGGATTTAATTAGATATTCATAAAATATTGTAAGAAATTTATATATCGTATATGTTACAATTTAGGGGCAAAATAGTTTTTGACAATCTAGCCCTTGACTGTCTTCAGAAGGTTGATTTGTTAGCGGCGGCAAGATGTAACATGTTCAGTCATGCCTTAGTTTTATACCAAACTACACTCCTGAATTTCACAAAGAAATCTGCACAAGCATATTCCACAATAGCCAACAGCTTCAAAGGCTATCAACGTTATGACTTCACAGTTGTGCGAGAACTGGCTGAAACCTCCAGTAAATTGGCGCAGGAAACTGGTGGTGATGACGATTTAGAGGAGAAGGATAAGTGAGTTACAAGATGAAAGAAAACACTTGTCATTTTCACCATGATATTGATTTTTACAGATTACCATTTTTCGACATGGACTATCACGATGACGTTGAGGAGGCTCAAGAGGCTACCGCAAATTCAGAAAGCACGTCGGAGAAAAATAAAAAAGACGAAAAGCTCTTGGACATAGAAAATGAGTCAAAGGATACGCTGATACATTTGGATACGAGTACAAATTCTTCGAAAAACGGAATCGTGCATAGTACCAACGATACAGACAAAAGTCTCGAAGAGTTCTTTGGAAATCTTATCCTGGAAAAAGATGCGTCCAATAGTACTAAACAATCGGTTAATAAAACCGAGAAAACCAACACTGTATTAAGGAAAAGCTCCGAGGAACAGAAATCAGTAATGGACTTATTTGAAAAGTGCAATACAGATTTTAATTTGACTGATTTGTCTCCCTTGTCGTCGGAGGCTCGACAACAGCAATCGTTGAATTTATTGGCCTCCGAAAGCGCAGCGCTTTTCGACGAAATCCTGAATGACAAACAATGCACGAACAGTGACTGGGAAGGCATATCACATGATACTTTCCTACCGCCAAGCATTTTGAAACAGAGTCTAGGAGATGCGGCACTAGGTATGGGACAGAAGAATACCATTAGTAACACGGACGATAAAGTAAGTACTCGCAAACTTGCGTTCAACAGTAATAATGCGAATATGTCGCACGATTAATATATCGCAATATTCTTTTCATAGAAAAAGAATAAGACTGGAAAGCAGAAAGGTAACTCGTGGTTGGATTTATTCGCAGAATTGGATCCATTGGCTAACAATCCAATGGAGAATCTTTCCGGTGATAGCAATGCTTCTGCTTAATTCACAATGTATTTTAATAATCTCGCCCTGTTACTTGATATTTGTAACAATAAGGAAAACTGATCAAACTCTATCAATTGTTATCAATGTGTGATACGGTGAACGTATAGCTCACGATATTTTCACTTCATATGTTTGTATCAGTAATTACCACTTTCTAAACTTTTAAATTTAACACTCCAAATTTATTTTTAATGAAATCGTCATATAAGAATCAAAACCATTGAATTACATAATTTTTCATATAAGCTAAAGACAGATAATATCAAAGATATAAAATGTAATATTTATTACATATTATGCGCTAGTTATATTTTCTTTCAAATATATATCCTATATATATATATATATTACAAGATCTTCAATATAAATTATTATGAAATTCTTTGTATTTCTGATGGATATATCTAAAGGTATGGAAGTATACCGCACAAGTATATTTGCTTTCTATTTATTTCAATTTCTTTTCATGATTTATTTATCCCTTTAATTTTTTTTATTGCATACGACATTCCATATCTGAAGCCTCTGCTTGTAAATCAATGTTATACTTTGTAAATAATATATATCAAACGTTTCCTTTGAAATAAGCAAACGAATCACATGCAATCCATATTATTTTCTTCTATTAAGTTAAATAAATACTACACAGAGACACAGATTACAGGCATAGGCTCAGAAAGATCAGTTTGTTCATCTTGTTTGTAACTTTCGATTACATTATCAACCGAGGTGATCACAGTGTTAACGCTAAATTCGTAATTTACTTCAAATATAAAAAAGATACTTGAAATCATAACCTAATCTTCAACGGCGATACATTCCAAGTTCAAGGTTCGTAGAATTGTGATAGGGCAGTCTTGACTCTGAAATGGAAATTACATGTGAGACCTCTGTTATATAAAAAGATATGATAAACGACAATAATTTAGCACGTAATGCTCATCTTTCGTACTTCTCAAATAGCTGAGTGTCTTTTGTGTGACGTAATTGTTGCAAGATACGATAAATTCCTAATTCCCGCAGACGCGCTTGCCGCTGCGCTGCTCCGGGTTCCTCTCTCCAGACTAGGTTGCATACACAAAAAATAGCAGCAACTTGCAGTTTCACGTTGCTGTGCATCTAAATAAAATGTACACGTAAAATATCAACATACAATCGGTGGTCTCATTGAAGATATATAATTATTAAATTAATAGATAGGACTTGAGGAAATGCGAATACTTAATCGATTTAATACACGTTTGAAACTTGTGGTATTCAAAGCTGTTATTTTTTTACTATCATAGATAAAACAAGTAACGCGACTTGCTTTTTCAAAATCTTTAAAGCTCTTATTATCCTATCTATTATATAGAATTAATCGTTTAGAAATACTCAATTAATGAAGTACTTGTAATAACTGTACACTGTACGAACCATATAATCCATGAGTTTCTTAAGCACGTCGTCATTAGCCATGATATGATCTCTAGCTCGGTCGCCATCAGCTACATTTGCTAAAATGCAAAGTGCTTGCTCTTTAACGTCCGCCGGATGTTCTGGATCTTCTAGTACTAGAATGACCGCTTGCATAACATGTGTGGCGTGCTCGCCCATTATACGATCTATATGAGCTTTAGTGGAAAGCAAATTTCGCAACAGGCCCAGCGTTTTCATCAGAACACCTAACTCAGGATCGGCCAAAAGACGAAAGATCTGATCTGTGCCCAAGCACGAGAGTATTTGCGACTTTACACGTTGCTCCGCTTGAAAGGCCACGTTCATTAGGGCCCAAATGCCGTTCAGTCGGAGTGCCGATTCGGGCCGTTTAGTGAGAGAACACAATAACTCTACTCCGCCAGACTCAAGAATTGGCTCTTTGCTCGGACTAAACTCCAACAGTAAATTACATAAAGTACTCGAGGCAACAGTTAATAAATCACCTTCACCTTCGCCTCTACCTATAGTACAATAATGACAATGTTAATAGTAACTCATATAGTTGGCGATTGAATACTAATAATAACAGCTAATTACAAGCACTGATCTCTTTATTCTTGTTTTTTTTTTTTTTGAAAAATAAATCTTACAATGCAGAGAGAAAAGAATAGGGATGTATTTATCATTTCTATCTACACGCATGAGAAAACAGTCGCCCTGTTTTAAATTCATATTTATGTATAATTCATATTATATCTATTGTAAATATCTCTTTCTTATGACATACTAATATGGCCAACACAAGCGTAAAAGATTGCGCACTTTTCTTGATGCGTGTATTATTGAGCTACAAATCTATTCTTGTCTTATATAGAATAAAAAAAGAATAACTCACATTATACATTAATAACCCTCTTTTCGATATTGCATCTTTTTCTTTTTGATTAAGACGTTAATTCGAAATTTCAAGCTAAATATACGTATTTTTTTTTGTATCTTACATGCAATATATATGCATGCAACATACATGTTTCTCAGTGTTTATTGTAGCGTATCTCTGTAATGCTTTATTGTAAATGTATTATCATATTTTACCCTCCAACCCCTTGTCCGCTCCATGTAACAACTGCATAAGTGGCCTCCATACTGCATGATCCTGAAATGTAGTACGAAGCTGTTGCACACTCCTCGAAAGGGAATGCAAACATCTAACCGCGGCTAAACGAACACGGGATCCACCAGGATCTTGAAGACCAGAGACAACTTGTTCCATAAGACTTTCTGTTTCAATAATACGCTTTCGGATATCTTCGTCATTCGCTCCGAGAGACGCAAATGCCCTGAACGCAGCTTGTCGCATATCTTGCGTTAGCGTTGCATCTTGAACCTGAACAAAAAGTATTACGTACAACTTTTATTTAAACACTACCTTAATACAACCTAATAGATTATTTAAATTAATTTTACCATACTTTGTAGATATTCAATATATTTAATGTAATTTCTGCTTACTTGCGGATGTGGTCTTAGCAATTCCGCCAGTGTTGGTATCAAGTGATTACTAATGGAAGCTAAACGTTGTAGATCCGTATCAACTTCGGTCAGATACGCAAGTGTCTCGGCTGCGGCGACTCTCTCGCGTGGCGGTCGATCTCGATGACATAAACGTACGAGGCAGGGTAACGTGCGATACACTACTCGCGGATCGGTGGACGGCAATGCCCCGGCCCTGTGCATATACGCGATACATCTCGCTGCTTCGAGCTGTATCAATGAACTCTTCTCACGTCCCATTAATTGACCTAATGCGACAGGTACCAATCTACCGTGGACAGTATTACTAGTGCTGGCTGACGCTATCATAGCCGACACCATGTGATTCTGGTAACACATATTTGCTAAGCAGGCTAGAGCTGGTAATTGGACTTCAGACAGGGGGGAATCCAGTTGCATCGCCAGTGTTTCTACCGCACCGCCTTTGGACAAAGCGTTCTGTTCTTCTGTCGTCTAACAAACAATTTGCAGATTAGTTCCTTCTTATGGCGTAGATATATTTTTATTAAAGTTTCAGACCTCTCTTTACCTTACATGCCGTAGTTAAGATTGTCGCGACACAAACTTGACAGGTGACCGACCGACTTGCTAGAGACAACAACCGTGGTACTAATGCGGGATCTTGATAAATCGAATGGACCGGTGCTGCCGTGTGCTGGAATACTGTGCGCAGACATCGCAAACAGGCCTCATGCAACAGATCTAGAACCTTTATCTTGCTGTCTGCGACGATGTCGGGGGTTGGCGAGGAAACCAAGACTTGTAGAAGCAATGGAACTACACCTAAATCTATAAGCGCCAGTACGTGCTGATCCGTGCCCTTGGCTAAGGAACCCAATGTTACAGCCGATTCCAATCTTATACGATCGCCGATGGTACCGGACGTGTCTCCGAGCAATTGCAAGAGGCGAGGCACCACACCTTGAGCTATAACCGAACCCTTTTGCCTGTTGCTGCCAATCACTGAATTCTTGAGACATCTGAGAGAAATCAGATCCATGAAACATTAATACAGTTTTTTATCAATCATAAAAATGAAAAGTAAACATATAAAGCCTATTTCTACCAATGTAGATTAATTATTATTTTGATTTAATTTACTTTTTATCTTTAATTACTGTTTATCTTTTTCTAGTTCTTAGAATTGGAAGAAGATAAAAAGTAACTTATAAACCGAGATTAAAATTAATTTACATTGGTAGAAATAAACGTAAGTAGAGAAATCTTCGTTGGAAACTTTAAATCAATTTTTTATAGCTGAACTAGTGTACACTCTGTGTACTTAAAGTGAAGTAGATATATGTTCGATATTTGATGAAAGCGAGAAAGGAAGCTGCAGTACAATCGAATGTAGCAATAAAAAATCAATCTTTTCAGTCATATGGAGTATTATCCTTAAGGTTAAGAATAATTTTTTTTAACACTCACATAATCGCTTCCAGGCATTTCTGCGCGTCCGGAGAGTACAGCTCATCGATGTAGCTCCTGGAACTCTCGATGTCCTGCAAGATCACGAGAAAACCGTGATGTAATTTTTGGCGTTACTAGCAACGGTGGGATTCGTGAGCTCTATTGATGCGTCAAACTGCCGTTTACCGGAGATCGCGTACGAATCTAATGGGACATCGAACTCACCATGTACGGCTGCATCACCGACACCATCTTCGCTCGTCTGCGTTCTCACATAAATATCCCGTAAATCGTTCCGCTCGGTCGAGCTTCCTGGCGCAACGATTACCACGAGGAACCGTCAGGTCCAGTTTGCGTACTATATACGTTCTATACGAAACGTTCGCGATTCGGTTGTGCGTTGCGTTCTCGTGTTCTAAAATAAGCTCGACTTGTTGCCAATGATACCAACATTGTGGAGCGTTTTTCTTCTAGCGATGTTGGAAAAAATCTTCCTGCCCCTCTTGTAACTACTCCTAATTCGATTCTCTTCAACATTCTTTTTCCTTTTATAATAGAACGAGGATAAATCAGGAAATAATAATTTATAATTAAATATATATAATTTGCGGATTAATGTACAATTAACTTGAGAATTAAATTTTTTTAAATCCATACATATAAAGCAAATAGAATTTTTTATTCTTGTCAAATACATATAAAGACTGAATAGTAAAGAGTATAATTATACATACTCATTTCTAAAATATTTATATAATAACAAATCAACAATTTAATAATATAAAATTTCAACCGGATATATTCCTGGATACTAATGATATTCGGTTATCCGGTCAGATAGTAAAAAAAGCCGGATAATACCGGATACTTTCCGGATATCTGCATCCCTACCAAACACTCCTTAATTCTGATGAGTTTTAGAACGCACTGGCATTTTAAAAGTTCGAACATTATACGAGGGCAAGTCAATAAGTTTTTAGAAAATCTGTCAGAGGGCACTCGCAGTGTCATGTCACATTTACTTTTTGACAAGTAGCATCTTTTTGATTACTGTCAAATTTTGAGCGGAATTTATCGCGTGGTTTCATTTCTGTAGACGATTAAAGCGAACAACCTTTGTATTTTTTGCAAAATGGAAAAAAACGAGTTTCGTGCAGCGATCAAACATCTACATATGAAAGGTTTAACGCCGAAAGAAATCAAAACCGAGTTGGATAATGTTCATAGCACATCTGCACCAGCATTTGCGACTGTATACAATTGGGTGAATAAATTTAAACATGGTTGTACATCTACGTGTGATGCACCTCGTTCGGGACGTCCAATTCAGGCTGCTACGCCAGAAATCATCGATAAAGTCCACGATATCGTTTTGACTGATCGACGAGTGCAAGTGCGCGAGCTTGTTGAGGCCACAGGCGTATCACATGGCACAGTGATTTCAATTTTGCACGAACAATTGGGTATGAAAAAGCTATCGGCAAGATGGGTGCCGCGTTTGCTCACTGTGGATCATAAGCGCGACCGTGTGACGATTTCAAAACAATGTTTGGAGATGTTTCAACGTAATCCAAATGAATTTCTGCGTCGATTCATTACCGTGGACGAAACATGGATCCATTACTTCACACCCGAAACGAAGGAACAGTCAGAACAATGGACTTCACCGGGTGAACCAGCTCCGAAGAAGGCGAAGACCGTGAAATCGGCCGAAAAGGTGATGGCCACAGTTTTTTGGGATGCACGCGGTATAATTCATATCGATTATCTTCCGTCGAAGCAAACGATCGATGGTGATTACTACGCAGCCTTATTGGACCGTTTCAACAGCATTTTAAAGAAAAAACGTCCCAATTTGGCGAAGAAGAAAGTGCTCTTCCATCAAGACAATGCACGGGTTCACACGTGCCCGGCACCGATGGCCAAATTCAACGAATTCCGCTACGAATTGCTTCCCCATCCAGCATATTCGCCAGATTTAACCCCCTGCGAATATTTCCTGTTTCCAAACCTGAAGAAATGGTCCGGAGGAAAGAGATTCACCACCAGACAGCAGCTCATCGCCGAAACAGAGGCTTATTTTGAAGGGTTGGACAAATCATATTATTCGGATGGCTTGAAAAAGTTGGAGAATCGTTGGATCAAGTGTATCGAGCTGAAAGGAGACTATGTTGAGAAATAAAAATGACTCGATAAAAAAAAATGTGTTTTACTATGTTTTTCTAAAAACTTATTGACTTGCCCTCGTGCTATACTGTTCCATAGATTTACGCAGTTACGTCATTTTGTTAAATAAATTTTGTATTTGTATGTGTGTGTAAAATATATGTATATACATATGTATAACAAATACACTAATGTTTTTATTTAATCTAATTTTTTAATTTGCATTAAATTAAATTGAGATCGATTATATAATAATTATATTATGTATTATTTAAATCGGAATTCTAATCATGAGAATTCCGGTATGAGTATAATTATTGCACAGAATATTTTCTTTTGATCGTTTTGAGATTTTTAAGAATCTCACGCATATTTCAACTATAATACTTCCTTTAAAATTGTCATGTCACATGCAGGATGACATGCAATAAATTTCTGCAATAAAGGTCTCTATCATGTAGATAATGATTTTGTTTATTCGGTTAAGAATGATTTGACTAAATACTTAATTTAAAACATTAAAGAAAAGATACAAATTAAGATTTAAAAAAAATAATAAAGTATTAAAATAATACAATTTATTAAAAACAGAAGTTTCCAATTTTTTATTTTCTTAGTTGCTTTATGTATCTTTCAGTCGCAAATAAAAGAGAAACTAATTATATATTTTGATGTGCGACAGTTTTATTTATTCTGAAATTATAAATATAATATATATAATATACATTTTTTATATTTATTTTTAATTTTTTTATTGTTTATTTTCTAATCTGACTTCGCATCGTATTTTATAAACAGCACTTTTCGGTCTCCCAGAGCCTTCAATATTGAAATCAGCTTGGCAGTAAGTGTTAAAATATTCTTCTGTCATATAATACGATTGAATTTCTTTGAGCACAATGTATATAATCGATAATTATAATCGAATAAATTTAATAGATTAAGATAGATTCCAATCTACCTCAATAGATTTGCGCTTTTGCAATGTCGATGCGTTTCGAACTTATATTTAAATAAAAAGGTTTCAACCTTTCTGCCTCATATGTATTACTAAATAATTGATTTAACCCTTTGAAGCATGGTGGTAAAGGCCATCACACGTACAACAATGGTCGCGTTCAGCAGACTCAACTGTTGTGGAGCGGATCCGTGAGCGCTCACTGCTATTGGTGTATTCTTTTAGATCATCCAATAGCAGCGAGAGCTCATTGATCCGCTCCGCAACAGTTGAGTCTGCTGAACGCGACCAATTTTAGTCGTAATCGTAAGACCGTAAACAAATCGGCCAATCACAGTCGAGCGTTTTGAAACGCGAGATCGTAATTTTGATTGTGATTGGTTGATTTGTTTGCGGCCTTATGATTCCCACTAAAATTTTTGTGTGATGGCCTTAACCCACGTTACCACCTAAACTTCTTCAGTTTTTGATCGTTTATTTTCTAATTGACGCATTCTGGTTTTTTGTATTTTCCTGGTGTCTTAGAAGTAGAAGACTATTAAAAAAATAGTTTAGTAGTCCTTATTATTTATTGTAACAATTTTATAAATAAACAAAGATAAAAAAAATTTTTTTTTTTGGAAAAAAATGTATGCTTCGAAGGGTTTCCAAGGTTCAACAGAAACAGATGCATTTTGCACATATTTGTATACAATTATCATACTGATAAAATAGTCGGGGCCGATCGGCAGTAATCGGGACGTTCGATTCAGATTTGACGCTCACGCCTTTCGAAGCTTGAGTGCTAACAAGTGCCAATTTCCTGTCGTCCCATAAATCTTTGCTAAAACAATTGTATATAATTCCGGAGACGATAGACGAATATGAATTGAAACGTCCATCTGATGAATTTAGTCCCGTGCAAAGGGCGTTCGCGAAAGAGCTGACGAAAGTCCATGTACAAGTAGGCTCGTGCCGCATCATAAGCAATGACGTGGATATAGGTTAAGTTCTCATTCACGCTCAAACAAATCAAATCGCCAGGTGTCGAGCAATTTCTAACAAAGACAATTCAACACGATTGTAAATAATGTTCGAAATCACAGACACGCAAAGTGAGTGCAAGGATTTCTCTCATCAATTGAAAGAGATTCTTTGTATTAACCGGCGAATATATATATATCCGTGATATTGATTGCATTTTTGATTGTACTATAAGGGATGTGTTCCAGAAATCGGAGTGGGATTGGCGGGATTTGGGATTTCCTTCCTGTTCCTCGGCGTACTGCTACTCTTCGATAAAGGTTTACTGGCTATTGGAAATGTAAGATCACTGCACGTCCTTTATTATTTATTTACATTAAGATCTTACACCAAATTATTTATTTACGTTAATGCCTGTATTCATAGTCAGACTTTACACTTAAGGCTTCTTTAAATTTATCTTTAGATGCTCAGTAACCAATGAAATAATTCGTAGAGCATCTGAAGATAAATTTAAGGAAGCCTTAAATATAAGGCCTGACTATGAATACGGGCCTAAGTCTTACACCGGATTGACCTTTGGAATTATTCTTTGTAGCTTCTGTTTATATCGGGACTGGCATGTGTCATCGGACCATGGAGGACGTTAAACTTCTTCTTTCAAAGGCACAAGATAAAAGCTAGTGCCTCATTTCTAGGAGGTGTTTTCGTAGTACTTATGGGTTGGCCCCTTGTAGGAATGATCTTAGAAACCTATGGCTTTGTATTACTGTTTAGGTAAGCGCTGTATACTTAAATCTTTAGATGCTTCTACAACCACAGCACAATAGAACTCAGATATAATATAATATGTTAATGCTTGTGTTTTACCAATGTAGTTTAATTTTAATCTCAATTCGACCCATTTTTTTCTATTCTAAGAATTAGAAAAAGATGAAGAGTAAGTTGAACCGAGATTAAAGTTAATCTATACAGAAACAGGCATAAAAGAAACATTAGCCTGTTCTTTTTATTAGGTGTACAAATAAATAATCCAAATTTTTCACCTAAATTCGAGATTTATTTTAAAAGAAAGTAAAACAAATTTTTCAATCAAAGTATTCGCCGTTGCTTTCTATAACTTTAAGCCATCTTTCAGGCAGCTGATGAATTCCACCTTGGGAAAATGCTATGTCTTTGGACACGATAAAGTCGTCAAGTCAATTTCGAATTTCATCCACTGATTGGAAGTGAGTATCGAACAAGGCATCATAATGAATCTTGGCTGGGACATCTTGCAACACCCGGCATATTACACTAGACATTGCTCCAACCGATTATCATTTGTTCCGGTTCATGCAACACGCCTTGTCCGATACTCACTTCCAATCAGTAGATAAGATTCGAAAATAGTTTGACGACTTTATCGTGTCCAAACACAGCATTTTTCCGAGATGGAATTTATCAGCTGCCTGAAAGATGGTTTAAAGTTATAGAAAGCAACGGCGAATACTTTGATTGAAAAATTTGTTTTACTTTCTTTTAAAATAAATCTCGAATTTAGCTGAAAAATTTGAATTATTTATTTGTACACCTAATAGCTGAACTTCTCACATGGTTCATCTTTTCTTTTTTTCTTCAACATGAAAGAAAGATGAATAATTATGCAAAAACAAACTTCAGTTGAAAAGAACAGATCCATTCAAGTGTGAGAAAAATATAGCGAGTGCATTGGCTGTGTTCAGCAGACCACAACAATTTTACATCCGTTTTGTGATTGTCTACTGAGATAGGATTGTTCTTCTAGATCTAAAAGTATAATTCAATCAGCGCGAAGAAAACTTTCAACACAGTTGCAAAATAAACTAGGGATACACACCGGATATCCGGAAGGTATCCAGTATCCGGTATTATCCGGCACTTTGACTATCCGATCGAACAGTCGGATATCATTAGTATCCGGGAATATATCCGGTTGAAATTTAACATTGTTGATTTTTTATTATATAAATGTTCTAAAAATGAGTATGCATATTCATAATGCTATATTTTATACATTGTTGCAAAATTACAATTTTCTCTCTATAGGCTTTTTCTTAAGACATTTTCCCGGAATCCGGTCGGATATCCGATATCCGGTAATTTTACGATCCAGTATATTTCTAAAATAAACGTGCTGCTGAACGCAACTATTGTCTCTATATACGAAAAAAATTTATTATGAAATCTCAAATAACTGATGTCCACTGATAATAAATCCATACTTTGTGACAGCAACAGACGGAATGAAATTCATCACATATATTTGTTTCAGTGGTTTTCTACCAGTAGCAATAAACTTTCTACGAAGAGTACCTATATTAGGAACTCTACTGAATATGCCTGGCATCAGTCGAGTTTTGGACATAATAGCAGGTGATTCTAATCGGACAACTGTATGATACAACTATATAATATATTAAAAACATCCACATCTCTTTGCTTGGAACCTGTATATAAACCAGTTAATGTTCATGTTTCATATTTTTTTGTCACTTCCGTTTAAGAACGTTAGCTGTCAAATTTTTGTACAAAAATGTAAGAATAATTTACTTATTTCTTATATAAGTTATTATAAGAAATCAATTACGTATTTTATTACATTAATCAATTTGTATCCTTCGAATTTATATACATATGAATTATATGTATTGATCATGTCAAGGGTACACTTGGTTACATAAAACATTCCAAAAAGCTTGTTTATAAAAAAAAAAGATAATATATTATTAATTTTCTTCATTTTAAAATGTTCATCATTGTCAGTAAACAAATAATTGTCAACAAATGTACCCTTCTCCTGATCCAGTAATGAATGTTTTGGGATAACGTAATAAATGAACGTGTTTAATGTATATCTTATACTTATTGAAATTAAGATAAATATACCGAATTTACAAGCCTATTAAAAATTTTCCAACAAAAATACTTAAGTGTGACTTTAATAAATATTAATTTAAAAATGTATCAGATTAGTAATTAACATACGAGTTGAAGTTATTTCAATATTTTTACAGATAAGTAAAGTTGAATATTAAGTATGTAAGTCTTATTAACGGAATGATATTAAATGTGAAAAAATATGTAATATGTATAATTTTAAATTGTTAAATCTTTGTCAATCTTTATTAATTTTATAATTAAATTTTTGAAATAATTTAATGAAATTTATTACACTATAAAATCAGCTTAAAAAAAAGTTCTTCGTTTAAATAAGTTCTTTTTACTGTGTTTCAGGGAAGAAAAATAATTTCTGAATGTATGAAATTTTATATCGGTTTTATTGATTTGTTGCTTTCCCTGCATGCATCCTAACATGAACAGATCAGATGCATACATTCTGAGTAACGCTTTTCTTCTTACATGGTCGTCTGGAGTGCGAAATTAAATTATCGTCTGTCAAAAATTAACGGACTGGCTGATTATCATTAAAATAAGTTTTATTAATTACGAATTAATTATGAATTATCTACAACGGGCCGAGAATAAGGGCGGGGGGCGGCCCAGGCTACGCGCCCCGCCATCGCCGTGATGACATTTCGTCGCGCGTCCTCCTCTCTCGATGATTTCGCGTGCGCTGACTTGATACTCTAGGCAATTATTACTTTCAAGTACTTTGTTATTCCGACCGGTCTACTTACTCAGCGTAGCGTGTATGGAACGTTATCCAAGTAACATGTGTTCGCAATATTTTCGCGATTGTGCTTGCTTCTTCAACGTTTTTATAATGGAATACGAAAATACGTAATGTCAATCGCTGCGGGAAAAATACTGAATCCGGCAATAAGTTAAGCAGATTCTCTTCTATTCCTTTTTTGTTTATTTTTGCCGAGTTTCATGCACTTTACGAGCTGCTACGTCGACCGTCCTCAGCCTGAATTACTTATTAATATCACCGACAGTGTCTCTTCTGTCTGTCGGTCTATGGGAATCGCTATCAAATCGGATGATGTGGATAATTAATGACGATGTCAATGATCGTGAGAATAATGAGACGAGGATCGTATTAGCGCTTTAAAGAAGGTTCTTGATTTCATCGTACAATACGAGTACGAGCGCACCACCTGTGCCACGAAGAACATTAGAGAACGCGCCCTTGAAGAAGGCATTACCACCTTCCGTCTTGTAAATGGTGGACCAGCAATGGAGAGTGTTTTTGTACAGAATGTCAGTCTTGGCACGGCCGGACTGCATCATCATACGCCTACGTACTGTATCGAAGGGATAAGACACAATACCCGCGACAGTGGTTACGACCTGTAACAGATTCAGATGAATAAGTAAAATATAGTTCAATGAGATTACATCAACTTAGTAGAAATGTAGTAAAATCATCTCACCTGGGCGATACCCCATGAAACGAGGAATGGAGTCTTTTTGGGGTCTGGCAACATACCACGGGCAGTGTCATAGAAACCGAAATAAGATGCACGATAAATGATGATACCCTGCACCGATACACCGAATCCACGGTAAAGACCGACCATACCGTCAGCTTTGAAGATCTTCGTCAAACAATTACCTAAGCCTGTGAACTCACGCTCACCGCCAGCTTTGCCTACATCGGCAGCCAACCTAACGGAACAAAGAAAGAACACAATGTAGCATAATTTAAAAATTTTTTATGTTATTTGGATATTTATAGGACTACTTATTTGTACGAAATGTACAAAAAAAAGACACACGGAGGTGAATACAAAATTAACGTAATATTGATACTTTTATAACATTTATTCACATAAATATGTCTATATGTGTTACTCCACATTACGATAAAATTTAAATCGAAAGTTTATAAGGGTAAAAGTAATTTTATTAAATTGAATTTAATTACAATTATTAATTGCTCGTTAATTACACGATAATTTCTATTATTAGTACAGGGATAAAAATTTTTAGCGTATAGATAAAACTTCTATTATTAACACGTGAATAAAATAAAACGCTCTAATTGTAAGTAATTTACCTGGTTCTGGCAAAGTCGAGTGGATAGACAAAGCACAGAGAAGTAGCTCCAGCAGCACCACCAGACGCAAGATTTCCAAGGAAATAACGGAAAAATTGAGTGTTCTTATCAACGCCTCCAAGGAAAACCTGCTTGTATTTATCCTTGAAGGCAAAGTTCAAGGCTTGCGTTGGGAAATATCTGATAACATTGGCGAAATTACCACGCCAGTAACTGAGGAATCCTTGTTCACGTGGGATACGAACGAAACAATCGATCATACCTGGAAAGTCATATACAATGTAAATATATCGTGCAGAGATACGTATACAACGCTCTTATAATACTTTCAGTCATTGTAATAGTTTTGATAACTTATTTTATACATGATAATTTATTTTTATACATGATAACTTATTTTAATAAATTGCATTATTTTCTACTTTAAATGTTCAAAATGCTACACGATTCAAATTTAAATACGTTTTATACGTTCTAAAATGTTAATAAGCTACCATTGTTTTCTTACTCTCGCATAATTCGTGAATTTATTTCAGTATTTTATTTCAGTTTTTATCCTTAAGAAATATTTAATTGAATATAAACGTTCGTGAGTTTGAGATTTTTAATGTTAATTATATATGAAACAAAATACGCATAATCATTTATAACAAATAAATTATAAAAAGATACAGTTTTAACTACAAAATTATATAATTTTATATATTTTATACGTTACATATAATGAATATTAAAAATTCTCATACTTTTAAAGATTATTCCCGGTTAATTCTTCAGTAATATGAATTTTAACTCTTCCGTCAGCAACAGAAGTTCGAGAAACAAATCAAATTTTTCATTGTTCTAGATTATAATTAAAATTCTGATATACTTATCAAAACTTTAATCAGAGTTTTTTACCATCATATAAAAATCGGATTGTATTTTACTTTATTTTTTACAAATTTATCTACCAAAATTCACAATCAAAGTATCGATAATTTTCAAGACTCCAATTGCCGATAAAAGATAAAATTTTTGCTTTCGTCAAATATCAAACACATACCTATTTCACTTTAAATTCGAAAAATGTACACTAAAACAGACTTATGCCTCGGTCTTAACCCTAAAATCCTAAAATTCAGCCAATGGAATACAGAGTTCAGTTAGGGCCAATTGAGACTGGCAGCCCTATTGGCTGAATTTTAAGATTTTAGGATTAAGACCGAGCATAGAACCAAGCATAAAACGTTTTCGAACAAGTAGCATTTTAAACATTTAAAGTGGAAAATTGTCTCACTAATTGTACATTATCATCTAAATGTATCGACTTCTCTGGTCCTTAATTTTATCTTTGTAATTTGACACGATAGTAACGTGTAACAATTGAAATAGATTACAGAGAGACGATAAGAGCTGCAAGGTATTACCCGTTATCTTTATGCAGTCAGCAACGTGACTCGACGATCGGCACGAAACCGACCATTGTCGACCATCGAATGCATCCATTCAATTCCCGAATTAAATTCCCGATCAGTAACATTTTTCCGGAGCGTCAAACGAACGGGAATTCGACCCGACAACATGTCTTCGTGTTTCGGAGTGATGAATCAAAGAGGAAGCTGTGAATGGACGGCGGGGGAATTCGTGACACGTGGAAGTAGAAGGCAGAGGAATTCGGGTCTCGTGGTTGAACGAAAGGACGGCCATGTTGGACCGCATCGTCATCGATCGGAGTCTCGGCGGAGAGAGAAAGCCGACGCGCTGCCATCTGGCTCGGGAAACGTTTGGCCGTTCCGAACGAAATATCGATCCCATCGCGAGGAGCGGAGCTCATCGTGGATGGAGCGAACTTTCCGCCCCGTGCGAGATCGAACCGCCGCGCGGCGGAGTTATATAAGTCTGGCCGAAACTGCGGGCCGACCTTCGTTACATAAAAGTAATGCGAAATTTCGTCGCGTGTGCGCGCGCGCGCGCGCGCACGTTCGCGTTTCGCGTCGCTCGCGCGTGGCCGCGTTCCGCACGCGGTGCGCGGTACCAACGGCATGCATTACGTAACGGCCATGTCTTTTTCTTTCTCTTATCCCGTCGCTCGCGGCATGCGTCGAGGCGACTCGCCACCGCGTTCGCGCACCGTGAGGAACAATGGGCACGTTCGAGACTACTTGTCTACTGTCACATGTTCCGCGTGTGCACGCGCAGGTTTTCATCGTATGAACGGTAACAGAGTTCTATTCCTCTCGAACGAGAGTTACGGCCGTTACGACCGCGTCCGTCCTTGCCGTGACACTGGGAAAGCGCGTGACGCGGCCGGCACTTCCCCACACGGATTTCCCACGAGATCCGGAAAGAGCGAGATAAATAGATACAGAGGAAAGGAAGATATACCGAAACTTCCGGCACTTACCCTTATAACGCTGATCTTCGGCGATTTGCTTGGAGATGTGCTGTACCTGCAGCAACAACTTTACGCGCTCAATGGGCGCGACAGTGGTCTTAGAGATAGCCGCAGCCACACCGCCGGCTATGAAATCCTTGGCGAAAGCCACGGGATCCGCGAGTCCAGACATCGTGATGGATTGGTTGAGTGCGCGTGTATGTGGGTGTTGGGTGAGACACGGGTAACGTAAAGGAGTGAGAGAGAGAGGAGAGACTCCAAGTGTCTCTGACGCGCGCCGGACGACGAATGGCCGAGGCAGCGTACTCTCGTCGCCTCCTGCGGCTAAGAATAGCCGCGCAGGTCACGTGTGCCGTTTCGCGCAGCTACGGACGAAGCGACGTCGTCGCGCCACGTCGCCACCGCTGACCCATCCGCCACGGAAATCGTCGTGACACTTCGAGCCGAAATTGCGCTTCCGCGCGGTATTCGCGACCTTTCACCCTCGACGAAAGGCCAACCTCGGTCGACCTAGTCCGGCGACACGCCGCATCGGTGTCACCCTGAGCCGATCGCGGTCTCGGTCATCTTTCGAGTTTGAAAATAATCGCTTTTCGCGCTGCGGTGACGTCACGTCCTGTCGCGAACGACCTATCGCTCACCGCGATCTCGCGTTCGAAATTATGAATGCGAATGGCGGGAACGGTTCATCCGGAATTCCGAAACGCACGCGGGAAAAAGAAAGATCCGTTTCCGAACTTTCGATTGTTTCGTTCGATAGAAATTCGTACGAGTTTTATTTCCTCGAAGAGAATAAGGAATGCTTCGTTGGACGATCGTGAAACGGAACGCGGAATACGTTGTGTAATTTTGATCAATGAATATATCAATTTCTATTAGTGTGGAGTAACTTTAATCTCGGTTTAACTCAGGGTTGGTAAAAACATGTTTTAAACGTGTTTTAAATAGTTTAAAACATGCTAAATTGATGTTTTTAATATGTTTTGAATATGTTTTTTTATAGTACTATTTAAAACATATTTGTAGCATTAAAAACATATTTAAGAAGAAACAGTACGTTTTATTCTTAAAAAAAAAACATTAGTATTTACCAAACCTGGTTTAACTTATGCCTAGTTCAGACTGAACGCAACAAGCGTTAAGCAGCAGAGCGGCAACCAATCAGCAAGGCGATATTTTTTACGCCACTGTAAATAACGTCTCGCTGATTGGTTGCTGCTCCAGTCTGAACTAGGCATCACTGTTTAGACTTTTCTAATTTTTAGAACTAAAAAAAAGATAAACAGCAAGTTAAATCAAGATTAAAGTTAATCTAGTTGGTAGAAACGGGCATTAATGAGATTGTTTCTGTCAATGTAGATTAACTTGTTAATTCAACTTACTTTTTATCTTTTTCTAATTCTAAGGATTAGAAAAGAATAAAGAATAAGTTAAATCGTGATTAAAGATTAATCTACATTGATAGAAATAAATATAAGTAAGACTCTTTCCACCATGCAAAATTAACTTTAATCTCGGATGATTAATGGAAACATAATAAGAACCGTAATAAAATTGATTAGATTGTTTCATTATACTATTATGAAGGTCATTTATATATATTCTCTAGATTGAAATTTTATTTAGACACCATATTAGATAGACCACGGATCAATCTAATACTCGTTTGCTATCTATTAATTAACGAACTTTCGAAAGTTCGAAAATTTGTATTCTTTCGTCATCGTCGATTTATAAATCGCGGACGATCACGGGCACGTGACCGCGCGAAGTTGCGCGAGATTCCCTCCGAGAATCCTCGGCTGTGTTCACGGCGGTCGCGAGTTCGGCGCTCAACTTCAGGGCGGTCTCGCGCGGAATTTCGCGTTCCTTGTCAAGAGTAGAAATTGCAAGGTCAATTCTCCCCCGAGGAAGGAGGTCAACTTGTCGCTTGCGTAACCCTGGCTCACGGCCCACCGCATTACGGAGGATCCGCGCCAGCGAAGTTCAATGGAGTAACGTCAAAAGCGGGGTGTATTTATACACCCGCAAGAGAAAGAAAGAGAAAGAGAGACGGAGAGGACAAGATGAGCACGCGTCACGCGCGCGCGGAATAGCCGTGCTAAAATCAGCTGTCCCTCGTTGCACGCGCTTATCTATACGTGCTCGTCCACACGCATACATTCGTGTCGATGCTGGTTACCAGAAGATTAGATTGCACGTATAATGCGTGCGTCGTGTGCGCGCGCGCGCGCGCCATCGTAGCAATCGATCTGTCCACGTGTGTGCGTTGGGGAATCACGACAAGCATGTCTACTTTGACCTTTCGACTCGTGCTTGGATCTGATTCGACGGCACCTTGATACGATTCGATTTATACTTGACATTGTCTTCGCGGGAGTATTTAGAAGTACACGCGAGAGACGCGATGCCGATAAGGAAAAAGAAATGCCTGCAGGGATTCGATTGTCACATAACTTGATGGAAATTATACAAAAATGAGCAGATTCATTGTGTTGGTTAATTATAAATATTCTAGTAAAATTATAAATATTGTTATTTAGTAAATTTTGCTCATTTTTGTAATTTTCACCACCCAAGCAGAACATACTTAAGCGAAACAACAAGTCACGATAACGTCAAAATGATATTAAAATGAATTGGAAATAATTGAAAAATGACTTTTAATGATCATTTTAGAGTCATTTTGACATCATTTTGATATCATAATAACTTGTTATTCTGCTTGGGTAATTAATTAGACACCAAAATGATATCAAAATGGCTCCAAAGTTATTATTTTACTAATTAGAACTACTTTTCAATCATTAACAATTATTATTCTTCTTGATGTCATTTTGACGTTATCGCAACTTGGGCAAATTGTTAATTGTGATACAATTGAATTCCTGGAGGATCATTATAAATGAGTGATGAATTTTTAAAACCGAATTTTTACATTTGAGATTGTTGAGGAAATTCAACAAAAATCATAATATAATATCATCATGACCTTACTTAATTATAAGTTCATTTTTAGATATCAAATGACGTCATATGATGACGTTCTATATGACATCATTATGACTTAATTATGACTATGTTCTATCTGGAATTCAAGGAACGCAAAAGTCAACAAAAAATCAAAATGACTTATTTTTATTCTTAATGTCAATAGACAGTAAAATTTTATAACAAAAAATCATCATTTTTTAAGCTTTCTTGACTTGGTGTGTTCCTTGGGAAGTCGAGTTTCTCGATGAACGGGAGACAATTTGCAGACGAGGTTTAAAATAAAGTTGATCTGAATGAAAAACAACGTTTTTTTCCTGCTACACCTGCTTGTCTGCATATTGTCTCGCATTCGTTAGAGCGTTATTTGTATTTCTTTCGATCCAATCGTGGCTTTGACGCATATCCCGTGAATTCTCGGTTTAGCGTCAAACAGCTAAGTATTCGTATCTATACATATATCGAAGAATGAGCACCACGTTCTGATGACGAAGAATAGAATGAAAGCGTAATCATGGTTGCTAGGCGAATACGACTATGTGTTGTCCTCCACTATGAACTTTTATTTTCAAATACTTTGCAATCGAGGACAGTATTCTAAATTCATAAAACTTATACAGAAACAGAAATTGCACAAGAAACTATAAAATAAAATAAAAACTAAAAAAAGAAAAAATCACGCAAGTCTAGAATATAATTCTGATCTTGTACGTTTTAAATTACTATCCAGACAACACGATTCTAAAACACATCATAAAGACTTCTCTTTTGAACACGCATATCCAAAAGACATCTAAAAGTCTTAAAAGATATCTTTTAGACACACATGTTATCTGGATATTTAATAGCCTTGAATTCATCTAATTAAGAGATATTATATAACAGAGTGCGACGACTAGGAATGACGTGTGTTTGTTTTGATACACCTTTTCCAAAGCTAACGGAGCTAGCGACTTACACGTTCTATAGGAAATTCTTATTCCAGATACGAGGTATATGACGCCAGTCTGGGGACTATCGATATCTTTGAAACAAAGGAGGAAAGTCGTTCATACGTACTGTAATCAGGAATACCCAAGAATATCTCGAGATACTTCCTGTTACGGTAGTACGCGATAAAGATCTCCAATCGGACAAAACTGACAAGGAAGTCGCGTGATAAGGACGATTTTGACGAATCATTCACAGTAGGTATCATTGCCACGTATAAGAATGTATGTGGACGACGTAAAACACTGACGTTATCTTCAACTCAGGCTGCAGTAGGAGATCGAACCCGGGGATTCGAATATCATATATTGGATTAAATGTCGACCTTGACGTTAAATCGACACCTACGACTGCGTAACTGCTTTAAGCGATTTCCTAATGCAAACTTTTGAGACACCTGAGAAAAGCTCTCGTGACTCATCTTTTCTTATTGTTACGAACGCTCAAGATCGTACGCGATTACAAAGCTCCGCGACACTTGAGCGACATATGTGACGCAATGTGAAAGATGAGAAAAAAATAAAAAAGAAATACGATCGTCGTCATCGTGAACTTCGATATGTAATCGGGGGCAACCGCTGTCTTTTTTAAAAAGATCGTCCACAAACTGCGCATGTACGATATTTCGTGATTTATTGTCGTTACGTGTTCAAAACGACTTGATATCTTTATTACGTAAGCTACAAAGATGATGAATTAAATTAAAGTTAATTGCTCATTAGATGAATCTGTTAAATAATAATTAATTAATATTTCAAAAATTATTGTTAGCAATTTTATATTTTAACAAGCTGATCGCCTTTATTACCAAAAGTCCCAAACGACAAATAAACTGACGTTATTTATCGTCATTTTGACATCGAAATGGCAACAAATAATACCAGCTTATTTGCTAGAGTATTAAAACGTGGATTTCACGATGAGAACGGATTTAAGAGATCAGATTTGTAAATGATTGATTCACTATTATTGTCGGGTGAACCAGTTGGTTGCGATCGACTTTTTGGCTGTCCCTGATAATTGGAATGTATATATGCACGCGACGTCTAAATAGAAATACATAAATGCCTTTATATAATATGTTGGAGTGTAGAAAGATTTTACGATAAACTTTCGTGTGTTAAAGTTGACCACGTGGCATACAGTGTGTATATATTTATTTACTTCTTTACGTACAGAAAGTATAATAGAGAGAGCTCACGTCTCAAGGCTTTGCGGGAAACAACGTTATTCGGTATTATCCGTGCATTCTTTATAAAAATAAATCCGTGTAAAAATAAACGTGATGTACCAGCGTTTGGTACCATTTTTAGCAGCACACTCTTTATACTGGATCATTATTATTATTATTATATTCGAAACACTTAGCTTATTTATTACAATATAATAAATTTTATGAGTAACTGTAAAGTAATTATTATATATATTTTATAGGTATATACATGTGTTTTTGGGATTTGCGTAATGATTTAGCTTTAGCAGAACGACTTCCAGGTAACACAGTCGAGTCAATTTACACATTAATGCAAGTGCATTTTAATGCCAAGAACTTTTTGCAGGGAAGCTCATCCTTCGTTTTTAAATAATTCCGTGCCAACGTTAATTATTTGATCGAGTTGTTCGGTTCCTCGCCCGACTATTCAAATCGTCGAGGCGCGAGAAGCTCTGTTGGTACATTCGGCAGCGCTAGAACATGCGAGGCGGATTTAACGCTATCTAGTGGTAGCACACTAATAGACAGTCGGTCAGCCAACGAGGAAATAAAGCAAAAAAAGCACAAAAAAAAAAGATATCGTGTAAACTTTGTGACAGGACGAGAGGAGCGAGAGGTGGAGTTGATACTTGGAGATACGCGCCGGGATTGAGCCGGAGTACTCAAGTGATGTGCTGAATCGCTTCTTTCACGACGGATTTCTTCGTGGACTTGAGGTCGACGAGACGTCTGGAGCGATTGACTGACAGTAGTGACAGTGAGTATCCGTTCTTGATCTTCGCCGATGTGTGCCAACCTGGGTACGCTGCTCCATGTCTTCATCGCTGCGTAATTTTAATTGAACAGCCGACCTACGTAATTATCCCGGATATACTTTGCACAACGCGTTACCTCTCTAATCTGACGCTCGTATTTAAACGTTACGTTACACGGTCTACAAACTACTACTCTAATTAGGAATCTCCACCGTACAATTTATTCGATTAACTGAACGCGCACACATATATTTACACGTACGCGTTTTATCCGTTAGATAAAGCATATTCTGTTTACGTGGAAAATATTGACAATCAATGACGATGTCAGTGCAAAATTGGTCTCTGTTCTACTTGTATGATAAATAGTAGATTTCTGTGTAATGCTTCGTGATATTTCCTCTTGTGTAAATGGTATAATTATTATAGGTATAATTGCACCATAATGATAACTAGATAAATGTTGCCTAAGGAAGAGGGAAAAATCAGCAACATGACTGAAGGTGGGTTATTCAATGTCTATATTTTGTAATAAATTTAGAAACTAATGAGTTTGTATTCCTGCAGGTACAGAGACTCAACCAAACGCGGGAAATGAACCTCAGGCAGGTAAGTCGGTTCATTAATGAACTGTTTTATATATATATATATATATAGTATGTAAAGTTAAACATCAAGTCTGATATAATTGAATTAGCATTCGTTATAGATATCTGTTATATGACAGAGTAGGGTTTCATTTTTCAGTCTTCTATTATATCTTATTATATTATGTTATTCAACAGTAAACATAGATTTTTAGGTTATCAGATTATTTAACAAATGTCGACACACAATTATATAAAATGTTTAATAGCATGATAAGATTTATATTGATAGCAAAAGTTAAGAACATTTTGTATGTTCTTTATGTATCACAGTATGCCAAAATGGCTTAATATTATATAAAAAAGTTCTATTAATTTCAATGGAAACGTATTTCTAGTAGATACGAATCATAAGTTTATGTTGTGCTTTTACAGAAGCCTTAGAACCAAGGGCAACGCATAGCGAAGGATTACACGAGGGAGTAGCGGAATCAACATCGCAAGCTGCTCTTGAACCTCTGCAAGAGCTTCTTACAATTCATGGAGCTACGCAGGGAGAGAGTAGCGATGCTGTCAGTATTTATACTGCCAGCACTTCCATATCTGGCAATGGTAAGTTTGCAAATTCTAGTGATATTAAAATACGTGTGTGTATGTATAAATATTTATATTTATATATTTTGTAGAATCAAGTTCAAGTAGAGTCAGCGCGATAACTGTGGTGTTGCCCTGGGGTGCTCAAAAAGAGACAGTGAAGCCACAACAAATAGGAGATATGGATTTGAGACCGGGAGAGTACGTGATGCGTATTCTGTTTGCAGAATTCACTTTGCAGGCGGAAAAAAAGATGGAGGCTGTTATGACGGAACATGTAAGCAATTGTTGAAGCGATTATTGTTGTTGCAACAATCTTGTTTGAACGCGTTATTTTCAGGAAAAACAATTATCGAAAGTTTTACAAAGAGGAGAAGATCCACAATTTGATCAACTATTATCGGCTTTTGGTTCTGTCGCTGAACATTGTTTACCATCAATATTGAAAGCCCTTTTTAATTGGTATGAACGTCAGCTTATTGATCAAGGTGGTGATCAGAAAAAACCTGCTCCTGGAAAGGAAGATCAAAAAGGAAAAAGGTAACAAGATGATATAAATTGATTTATCTTGTAAACATTTATAATAATAAATGTATCATTTCAGTATTATGTATACAATAGTATCTGGAAGTGTAGAAACAGTAGAAAGAAGCGAGGCAGATCTCTTGCAAGAACGTAGAGATCTTGCTGTTGAATTTATATTTTGTTTAATGCTGATCGAAGTTTTACGTCAATTACCATTTCATCCTGGACATGAGGATTTAGTAACATACATAGAAAATATTGCTTTTAAACATTTTAAATATAGAGAAGGGTAAGAACTATTACATTGCAATAAGAATGAAGAAAAAAGATATTTATAAATCCTAATATTTACAATCTTTTCAGCATACAAAACGAGCCAAATGCAGCTAACATTCACATTATTGCTGATCTCTATGCTGAAGTGATAGGAGTTTTGGCTCAATCTAGGTTTATGTCAGTGAGAAAACGGTTTATGGTAGAATTGAAAGAATTGCGAGCTAAAGAACCAGGTCCTCATACTACACAGAGTATTATTTCCTTATTAATGGGAATGAAATTTTTCCGAGTTAAAGTAATTATCACATTCAATTAATATAATATTTAATATGCATATTATTTCGAATTTGCGTTATGTTATTCTAATATTCTTTTAATTTTAACTAACGGGTGTTGCATGAATTTTCAGATGGTACCAATAGAAGAATTTGAGGCATCGTTTCAATTTATGCAGGAATGATTAGAAGTAAAAGATAAAGATGTTAAACACGCTTTAGCTGGTCTTTTTGTTGAAATACTTGTCCCTGTTGCTGCTGTAAGTATTCTAGATTGCAAATTATAATTCAGCATCACCAAACATAATATAATTATTTGTATTTATTCTAGGCTGTAAAAAACGAAGTGAACGTACCATGTCTGAAAAATTTTGTAGAAATGCTGTACTCAACGACATTAGACATGTGTACAAAGTCTAAGCACAGACTGGCGCTTTTTCCATTAGTAACCTGCTTGCTTTGTGTGAGCCAAAAAACATTCTTTTTACAAAATTGGCATTACTTTTTAGCTATGTGTCTATCTCACTTGAAGAATCGCGATCCAAAGATGTGTCGAGTTGCGTTAGGTACGACTAAAGTACAAATTTTATATACATGATATTTTTTTAAAAGAGAATTGAAAACGAATTATGTACCTTTTACATCTATTGTATTACAGAGGCCTTATATCGTTTACTCTGGGTTTACATGATACGAATCAAGTGTGAGAGCAATTCGGCTACGCAAAGCAGACTCCAAAGCATAGTGAATTCTTTGTTTCCTAAGGGATCGAAGGCAGTAGTGCCGCGGGACACTCCACTGAATATTTTTGTAAAGATTATTCAATTTATTGCGCAAGAGAGACTGGACTTTGCGATGCGCGAGATAGTATTCGACTTACTGTCTGTCGGTCGACCGGTAAAGATAATTTTAACTCCTGAACGCATGAGTATCGGCCTCCGAGCATTTCTCGTTGTAGCTGACAGCTTACAGCAAAAGGAGGGGGAACCACCTATGCCGCGCACTATGGGTGTTTTGCCAAGTGGAAACACTATGCGTGTCAAAAAGACATACTTGAACAAAGTATATATCATGTATATATATATATATATATATAATTCTTAATGTTTTATTGAACATAGCATTTTTACGAATATGTTTTTACAATTTAGATGTTGACAGAGGATACTGCACGAAGCATAGGAATGTCCTCATATTTTCCGCACGTACGCCGGGTATTTGTAGATATTTTGCGTGCGTTAGACGTTCATTATGGTAGACCTCTCATGATGACCAGTACTCAAAACATGAACAAGGAGCCGGACGAGATGATTACCGGAGAACGTAAACCTCGAATAGATCTCTTCCGAACTTGCGTTGCCGCCGTTCCGCGACTGATTCCCGATGGAATGACCGGTGCGGAGTTAGTCGATTTATTGGCACGTTTGACAGTACACATGGATGAGGAACTCCGGGCATTGGCATATCAAAGTTTACAGACTCTAGTATTAGATTTTCCCGATTGGCGACAAGACGTCGTGCTTGGGTTCACGCAATTTCTAGCCAGGGATGTGCAAGATACGTTTCCGCAGCTAATTGATAACGGTTTGAGAATGCTGCTGCAATTGCTGACCAGTTGGAAGAATGCCCTGACGAGTCCTAGTATAAGAGCTAAGGAGCAATCAGTGGATACTACACGAGTGAATATACGAGTGGATGTTAGTATCAAGAAATGCGAAACAGGCCAGGTTTGTATTAATGTTTGATTTTGGAATTTGCAAGCAATGTGTAGAATGCAATTGTAAATTTTATTTCTTGTTTACAGAAAATAGAACCTGTGTCGAACATATTCTATCTGGTGGAAGGATTTGCTTTGGTTATGCTTTGTAATTGTCGCCTTTATCCTCGACGATTGGCTGTTCATATACTTCGGGAGATTAAGCTTTTACTGAAGACTTTGGGTAATTATATTTACGTGTATTATACACAGTGCATCAAAATATATATCTTATATACATCCTTTTAGGAGGACCTGAAGATGATCAACCAGTCATTGATGTAATTGATGCTTGCTGTCCGGCTGTCTTGGAGAAATGTTATCCTATGTTACCTCCAGCTGAGAAAGCAGCCGCTGCGTCTACTTCTAATGTGGATTTGCAATGGATAGCTGATAGAAGTAGTTGTGTTTGGACAGCTGGTAATACTAAATTTATCATACTTTTTATGGAAGTTTATATTATATTTATCTATATTTTACATTTTGCAGGATTTCACGATGAAAACAGTACTAAGAGTTCTTCCTCGCTTAATCTAAATGGAGCTGATCCGTGGGCTAGTTGTCTATTTGCTTTCCTAGAAAAGGACAGAGTACTTACGCTATGTCCAAACGCTGTCGCTCATTCTTGGCCTATTGTTTTCACTCGCATAAACTCTTTGTTTTCAGTTGTGGATCCCACGTAAGATTAAATATCTGTAACAAGTTTGCATATTTTAGTTACAGTTAGAGTTTTGAAATAATTAATAGTTCTGTATTTTCATACAGGCCGGTAAATGATAATCGAGCTTCGTTACTGCGAAGTTCGACGACAGTGAGAAAACCAGTAAATGAGAGGGATGTCTACATGCATATTTGGAAAAATTATCTGACCTTTGGATATAGAGTCGTGCCACCAGTGCCGAATCCAGTTGTTCGATGCGCTAGTCCGGATCTCAGTCTCAGGTAAGTTAGTCACATGAAAATTTACAGCAAGAGTTCAGAGATATCATATATCATCTTATTATATATTATTTAATATTTTCAATAGTTTTAACTTTTAATATTCATGCTTATTATGTATCACTCAATAAAGTACGTATAATCGCGTGCATCGCTACGCTCGCTGTAGATGCAACTGAAATAGTTTGTTCAAATAAGCAGTAAAGTGCCTCGTTCAAACATCTACATCGAAAGAATGTATGCACACGATTTACGTTTAGTTTGATAGAATATATTTTGATAAAACTTCAGATAATTAAAAGCTCACATGTTTAGCAGAATATATTAGAGCTTTAAGTGTCTATATCAAACATGAGTCATTGAATAAAATCAATAATATCAACTTGGTATCGATTGGTGTTGGGTCATGCTTGTTAATGTCCACTATTTTGCACAGTAATGTTTACTTTACCTGCCTCGTGAAATGTCAATTTCATCAGTGATTAAATATTTTACAGAATTATAAAATTGTTTATTTTAAGAGTTAATTCTACATAGGCACAGTTACTGAATATATATTATAATTTTATAATGTTTTACATTATATAAACACCAAAAGATTTAATATTACATGTATTAACACGTTATTCTCTATCTGATGTTGCACACATCTAGCAATGGCAATTCTTCAGTCGACTAGACTGACACCAATTCGTACCAAATTCGCGCTTTGCATTCGGGAGCGGAATCCATACTTGCTCTGTCCTTTCTTCTATGCATATACATACTTCGCTTTATTTTCCGCAACATACTACCTACATCTCTCGCATGCTGTCTCCTATCGTACTGTGTCTCGTACATGTACATCTTCCTCTCTCTCTCTTTCTCTCTCTTTCTGGATATTAGAGTAGTAGCTCTCTGAGCAGTAAATAATGTCTGATACAAGGAGCATTGGTGGTACACTGTATTGCATACTCTAGTGGTCAGCATACGGTGGAGTTTGGTGTGTTGTGCATGAGTAAGGAGTTGAGTCAGAGCCTGGAGAATCTCGGCGGGGCGCAGACCCTGCCGGGTCGGTTCTCTGTTCCATCCATTTCCGGCATCTACACCCGACATAAGCGTACCAGGTGAGCCTGAGATTAACAATCATGAACAAAACGACCACGCTTCCTTCGATGTCACCCGGGATTTAAACGGTCGTTGGTAATTCGCACTTCGTATCTTTTATAACTATGAATCTTTGTCTCTTCTTATTCTCTTAACGTAGCACAATTTGGTATACCCCCTTCTTTCTACTGAACTTTCAGCTTCGTGCTCGAATTCTTTCACCCTAACAAGTTTTTTTTCGCGCGTACTTGCGTATACCATCCTTGCCTAGCCTCACGACCGTTCCCGATCGCTTCTTTTTCCGGAGATTAAATTGCGACCGAATATTCTAGAGCACACAGTTATTGATTTACAAACTTCAGTAACATACCTGTGATCGAAAAATAGTGAAACGCAACAGTTTCGTTTCCACAGCTCCTCGCCCGACAGTCTATCCGCGGAACGCGGCGACAACAAGTCACCGGGTACAAATGCAAGTCCCGCGGCCTTGTATAAGCTGACTGTGCCTTTGCTAAGATGCGAAGCCGTCGACGTCAGGGATGCCGCGGTGCAGGCGATTGGGAAAGTAAACGCTGATGCTCTAAAGTAAGTACATTACCATCTAAGAAGAAGAATGATGAAAGATAGATTAAATTGTAAAGAAATTATTTCTTTGATGTAGAGACTTCATGGAGGAACTGGTACCTTACATCCGGGAAGCGGTCGATCGAAAACAGGAGAATATGAGACGGCGAAGAAGACGCGATGCTTTGAGGCTGCAGCTAGTAAGAGTACTGGAATTAATCGCAGAGTATGGAACGTTCGGTATCTGGTTAGTTGATTTATTTGCATTTTTCTCTTCATTTATTCACTCAACAAACTGGATTTACAAAGATCATCTTTCTTCAGTCCAGCGGTATTAGATCGCGAGACGCAATCTTTACATCCGACATTCGTCGAGTACATAGACGGTGCACGCATTTATCTAGAAAACGAGACCGACAAGGAAGCACCCGCTGTACGAGACATCAAGTTACACTTCTGCAACTTTATCAGAAAAATGATCAAGAGTTTTTCATGTAAACGATTTTATTCGTTAATAGCGAAATATGCGTAACGTCTTAAGAAATTTATTAATCTTTTTTCTTATTTTTCTAGTGGAAACATGCTATACTTTGTTAAAGAGGGATTTAAGAAGAAATTTATTCATGCTCTTCGCTAGTTGGGCTGGTGTTTACGGCAGACCGCTTACGAGCACCTCGTCCTTGCAAGAGGAGGAAAAGTCTTGCACAGAATTGCAACTTTCAGCCTTGCAAGCTATGAGTGGCTTACTCTGTTGTGGATCATGCTTTAATCCGCAGTCGCTTTCAGAAGAGGGTGCGATTTTGTATCAATGGCTAGATTTGTTACTGGCCAGTAAAGACGAAAAGGTAACTTTTATAAATTGTCTCGTATAAAATTTCATCTATAATGCGCGCGTTATTAGCATTCAAAATTACATAACTGTAGTTAATAGTCCATTATACATTAAAGTATTTTATTTTGTACATTCTTTCTATATCATATTTCTTATTTTAGATTTATACGCTTGCACGCGAAACCGTCGTGTTACTGCTCGAAGGAAATCCCGATATTGGTACGCTTTTGGACTGGGTGGTTGATCGATGTTATACTGGTACACCACAAGTAGCAGACGGCTGTTTTCTCGCATTGGCGACGATTTTCAGCGCCAGGTACGCACGAATTAAAAGATGTAGAATGAATATATTTTATGTAAAAACGTTTATTAGGAGTAGTAGGAAAAGAAAATACGATATTTATACACAACGAGCATAAGATACCAGACACATACTTCTCGGCAGGGCCGCAGATATAATCGCGATAGAATAACAAAACTAATAAGCAGTACAACAATCGTCAGTCCTTTTATGCTTTTCTTTTCTTCAGAGAGTATCCTTGCGACCATTATACGAGTGTCATCAATGTAACATTAATGAATACCGGATGTCCCCGCGCACCAGTCCACGATGCAGCACTTCAACTTCTTCAACTGTTGGATCAACGCTTCTTCGGAAACGTAGGCCCGCTTCCAGCTACGGAACTCGAAGCTGGTAAGTTTATAATTCACGTCTTTACCTCTGCACTATAATACTGTATTGATGCATTACATATTATTTTCTGATTGTTTCTTTCCAACATATATTTACTTGATTATTTGAAACTGATGATATCATAATCCTTTCACTGGGAACTTTTGCGTCTCCTGAAAGTCTTTCTGTTGCGCATTGATAAAGTGCAGCCGCTTTGTTGAGTTATATCTATGCGTGAATTCTGAAATTGTAAAGGAAGATTTTATCAAATTGATCAAATTTGTCGTGTTTTCTTTATTTATTAATTTAATTCAAGACATAAAGATAAAGTTTTTAATCAATGCAATATTATTCGCACACACATATATTTTGTCATTATGTTACCTTATTATAATTGGGTAATTAAGTGCCTACCACACTGTTTTCCATGATTTGCCATCTGCACGAGAGGTCCATTTCTTCTAGTACTTGAACATTTCGTAAACATGTGAACGATCTCTCTGCGAAAATTCTGCCCGCTCACGCAGTAAAGAATGAAGTTTATTCCGAAACTCGTATCGAATAATAATTGACTCATTTGTTGCGCCAAAATTAGCCACATCACCGATCTACTATTATCGTGAACGTTATTATCCTGAATTTACATATACATATAATAATTATTAACTGTAATGTATAATAATTTCTGTAACAGTTAAAATTTATCTATACATATATAAATAGTAATACCACGAATCAATAATACCACGAATTAACAATGGGAAATAATATAAATTGCAATATATAGCTTTTTAATCATACAAACATCTAATTTTGCAAAAGTACTGTACAGTGTAAATGTATTGAATAAAATTCGATTAAACATCGAACATTATTAAACAATTTATGAATTTTAGGGAAAATTTTTAAAAATTTAATTAATGATTATTACATCTATAATTTACTTTTTAGAGCAAAAGCTTTGTATTTGACTTTAGCATTAATGACTTTAGCATTAAATATCAATACATACACCAACGACAGCAATCACCCTGAAGACAAACGCAGGCATATTAAGGCAGAAGAATGCACTCGAAACGAGCAGAAGCATTTTCGTGACTTTAGTCTGCGGCATTCTGTCCCGTGGAGCTCTCTCATTGGAAACATCAGATTCTATGGTCAATGTTCTTCGGATATGATCGAGTTTATAGATGTTGCGTGCTATCAGTGTATTGAAGATTACTATTATGGTCAGGGGCACGGCGAATGTCACGACAGTATCTATAATATTGTAGGGGACTGCCCAAGATTCCCATTCCTTGTCGAAATAACCACAGTCGGTCGAGTTTTCAGAAATTTTGGAGAACACGACCACTGGGCTGGTCAGCAGAACCGCTAATGTCGTAAATCCTATCACTATCATTTTCGCTCGAGCTACCGTGCACCAGAACTGACGACGAAGCGGCCACCTGACTGCTACATATCGCTCAACGGTGAAGGCTACCACAAACCATACGCTAAGAAAACTACAGAGAGATGCAAGATAGATAAAAAATTGGCAGAAGCCCTGCCGATTGAATAGATCCATGTGCACCATTTTTAGCCAGGACACGAAGACTGTCATTAGGAAGCCGCTGTCGCTTATTGCTAGCGCTCCCAAATAAATGCTGGACGAGGAATAACGTAGCTTTGTACCAAAGAACACGAAAACGGATATACAGTTGCCCAGCAGACCCAGGAACACGAGAATCGGCGTATAATACCGTTGGATGTCCTGGAAAAAACCGTTGATTTCATAAAAGAATTCATTTGCTATTGTGCTATTGCTTTCAGCAATCATCTTCTTGTATTGATCTTAAACCATCAAGTTCATCGCCAAATCATCAATGAAAAGAAAAGAGGAAAGCGGTGCAACCACGCTGAGCGTACACAACATAACAACTTGCGTCATGCACGGTGACCTGAAAGAGCATTAGTGTGTTCTATATAAAAGTCGAGAATAAGAGAGAGAGAAAGAGAGGATATTACAAACGTCACGCGTTTCCTATAGATAATCGACATGAATTTAGCTTCAAGCGCTGATCTTGCTCAGCACTTGAAATTCGGTCGCTTGAAATTTGGAGAACCGAATAACTGAGAAGATATTTAACGTTGAAAATCAGATTTTTTAGTTAATTATACTATACTATTTATTTTTATATTGTTTAAAATTCGAGAGTTCTAGTATAATTATTATTGTTGTTTAGTTAATTATGTTGTGACATTTGGAAGAGATCGCAAAATTTTTATTCCTTTAATTAATATTAAATATTTCTAAAATTGAACTACTTTTAAATAGATTTTAGTAGAATTATATCATCTTACAGTAGATGGCAATATAAGAGAACAAAAAGTAACGAATGATATTTTCATATCCTTCTGAGTTATTTTATTGTCGCTTGATTTAGTACAATCATTGTGTAAACAACAAAAATTACGCGAAAAGTTAACACTTATCGCGCGCAAAGGATTTCCTGCGCGCGATAATTGTTAACTTTTCCTGATAACATTAACTAATTAATTATTGCGCAAGTATTCAGATTATGTCAAATAAGTGCGTCATACTTATATAATGTTGTTTAAAATTTTATTGTCTTATTGAAACAAGGTACAAATATTCGATAACGTTTCTTTGACATAATTCTTTCTCATTGACATAGTTTATTATATAACATTGAAAATTATCTTACAATATGATGATAATTGCATAGGAAAAATTCTTATCTTTTCTACTCTATTGCGAAAAATCCGATACAGTTTGTATCGACGAATGTTTTTTATTTTGTAAAATAATGTAATAGTATCTGACAGTCGTTTTCTAAATGTAAATAATTATTGTATATATGATCATGAGAAAATTTTGTTGATATAATATTTTGTATCTTTAGTAATGACGAAGTTTTATATTTACACTTCAGAATGTATATGTTCGAAACTATTGACGAATCGAAGAGTTTTATGTTTCTCTTTTGCTTGTTTATATAATTTCTGATCAAGTTCTATGATGCTTTTAATGATTCGTAATTAAACCGTTGCAGTTGATCAAAAGCAATATAAATTGATAAAAATAAAATATATGTCACTTTTGGTACAGTAAAGCCTTAAATATGAAGCAATCTCAATTGAATTTTCTTGGAAAGGCAGTAATAAAAGCTGAACGAGGTAATATAATTAAAATTGTTATAAAAGTAAATATATATAGGTATCTTCTGCTTACGACTGTTCCGACTTACGTATTTTCGGACTTACAACCAGTATGTATTAAGAATTAAAAAAAGACGAAGAGTAAGTTAAATCAAAATTAAAGTTAATCTACATTGGTAAAAAAACGAGAATTAATTTAATTACTTTTTTACGTAATTTTATAATTACTTATGTCCAGAATAGTAATACAAATATTATTACTAGAAGAGAAAGAAAACTAATAGAATTATTATATATATATATTCCATTTACGATCAATTCGACTTACGATTGAAATCTCGGATCCCGTTATAAGTAGACGGGTACCTGTATTTTTTATTTTTCAATAAAACTTTTCTAATTTTTTTTTGTTAGATATAGAACGTTACATTAATTTGTGGAGATATTTTATGCTTATGGCCAAGACCATAATTTATAATATTTTTCGATAATTTTTATAATAGAAAAAATTCCTTCATGAAGTGTTAATATACTATCTTTCTCTCATCCTCAAATAATTATAGAAAAAATAATTAAGTAAAAATATGAAAGACGCTACAATATTAAACGACGTAAAAATTTTTAAGACAGGGAAGGGATAAATATTTCTCTGTTCTTTTATATTTTGTATTTTTTTATAAATATAAACGGTTTTTAGTTTTTTTTATCTCAATTAAAATTGTAAAAAAAACTCGTTTCAAGGATTCTTGAATATTAATTAATACATACCTGTTTATTGAGTTTCAATAAATGGAGCAAAATGTTTAACTTATGAAACGTGCAAATGCAAGTTATTTATTTCGCCATCCGGATTCTGTAGAGGATTTTGTGACTTTGCGAGAGTTCCTTTTAACCACTTTTTCAACACTTGAATGATTCAATTCATATACATGTCACACACCAATGTTCTAAACGATTTGTAAATATATGATGCGTCTTTCCGACACTTTTAGTTGGCACGACATGTGTAGTGTCGACGTGAGATACGATGCATAATTCTTTCGTCGGCCGCTCTTTGAAATTGTTTAATGAGTTTCTCATTTAAATAGTGACGCGGACACTTAATTTTAATAGCGCAATTTGTCAACGTATATTAATTAGATCTTAGTAGATCGGGCACATCAGTATTAATCACGTTAATAGCGGCAACATGTTTCGCTTTTTCAGACGGGAAGCAACAAGTTATGATTGTACATCATTATGATAATAATTTGGATTTGATATTAGATGCACTTAGTTCCGAGATACTGTAATGCTTTTGGAGAATATATTCGAATGCCGTCTCAACTATTTCTGCTGGGTGCCCGACGCATCCATTCCTGATAAAGCTCAGTGCATCCAGTATTCTGGCTTCTGCGCATCAAAGTGATGTACAAATTCCCGCCTCTTCGGTACACGCCAATTTACCATGCCAATTTACCTCTCGCAAGAGAGAAATTATCGCGATATTTTCGCGATTCATACATTTATATATTATGATGTTTTTTTTATTCTTTTACAAATTATATTGCGAGAACAACGTCAATATTTATATACAAAAAATACTTTTTTATATTATAAGGTAAATCGGAAGAAGATGGCACAAGGAGGAAAATGCCATTTTATTTATATTTTTGTCATAGAACATATATTGCGTAGAAGTTCTGACTGCGTAGAAGTATGTAGTAGAAGAATATAGATAATGGCGCAATTATCAAAAAGTTCATGCCAATTGATATTGGAAAATATTTAACAAAGTACGAAAAAGTAAGTCATGAAATATGCTCTTTATAATATTTGGTACGCTAATAGCTAAAGTTTGTGCTTCGATGCTTACTGTAAAACCGAATAAATGATATACGGTTTTGATCAGTGTTTCCTGGCAATCATGGCTGATATAGATTATAATTAGTAATATTCTTATATGCGTAAAAGTTGTAATTGAATATTCCTCTTACTTGAAGATAAGATAACTGTAAATACAAAACACAATTTTTCCTGTTTGAAACCAATTAAAACGATTTTATGAATTAAAATTTTGGATGCTTTATATAATTCAAAATATTTTAAGATAATGAAATGCTATTTAAACAAATAAAAGTATGTCCAACTTACTTCTTGAATTACTCTCTTTCATATTTCCTCAATTTATATTTTATCATGCTTTTATGCGTTTTTATAGCTTAAACTCTTAATTATGGACTGTAAATAAGTAAAATATGCAAGTTTATATTGCATTACATTATTTAATTGCTTGTGACGTCTTCTCTCATAGGAGGTGGCATCTTATCCATATATATAGGGGGAAGATGCCACTTTTGCAAGACATGACATATTAATTTTTTCCAATAATATGGAATATCAAAGTTTAATTCGTTAATATGTATAAATAAAGAAAGATTTCTAGAATATAAATAATATTTTTTCATTGGTAAATTCAATAACATTAAGAAATTATTCAAGAATAAAGGCTTAAGTGTGGCGTTTTCCCGATTTACCTTACATATAACATATAATACAATATTATATTCCATTAAAAATTTTTCATACATGATTTTTTATTTACAAAAATACCACGTGAATTTGTTTTTATTACTACGCATATTAATGTAAACTGTAATCGATAATCGTAAGCTAATTATAATTATTACTTAACATATTATTATCATAAATTTATTACTGCAGCTTTTAAATTTCAATGAGGTTTGAAAGATTGAATTTATTCTTCATTGTAAACATATTTGAATTCTTTCAAAGAATATGAATTGTACTTCAGAGAATATGAATTGTTCTTTTCTTGTAAAAGAAGAATTACTTGCACGTTGTGTATCCTTTGATATATCATGTATTAAATTCTACTTGTGACGCATCTGTCCAATAAAGAAATACGTTTTCATAACTGCAAAGAGATTGTAGCATGACAATATTTGATCCTTCTATAGAAAAAATATATTTAATTTGACAAAGGAAAAGGTATATACATTTACGAATCAAATATATATACTTTGTAAATCTAATTTATGAAGTATATATTTTTTTTGTAAAATATATTTTCTATGTGATTAGAATTATCATTATAACACTAGGAAATCATGCAATATAAATAAATGCTAAATGTCATATCATATTTCATACTGATTAATTATTACTGAAAGTAATTATTAATCTTTAAAGCGTTCAACATATATACTAATAAACATTATCGGGCTATTAAATATTATTAATTACGACAATAATAATTAAACAAAAGAGTTTTATAGATATTTATTATTTTATCTTGTGCTACATATTTTCCTTATAATTCATTAATTAGCTTTTGTTTATAAAATCATTTGTTATAGATTTTTTAAATGAATCCAATCTTTTTTAATGGAAATTAATTAGAAATTTATCGACTAAAAAGATATCTTTTTCTACATTTAATTTTTTAATGTTAAATATGATATCAGCAATTGATTATTAAAAATAAATGTCAGATATAAATAAATAGAACTTCCTTTTATTAAGTATATAGCTTAATTTTAATTAAATATGAATCTTTATTTTATAATAAAATTTTGAAGTAACCGTAAGCAATTAGTGAGTAATTAACTTCTTTATTGATTGAGTAATATAATTCGATAATTCTATTTGTGTGTATGTGTGTGTGTGTGTGCGTGTGTGTGTGAATTTTTTGTTACAGGACATAATGATCCTCTTGCAAGCTCTGCCGCTACTATGACTTCCGGGCCGGGTCAACAAAGTAATCCCGCAGGTGAGATTTCTTCTGGCGGCACGATTAGAGGTGGCACACTGGATGTCCTCCTGTCAACTACTTATTGCCGCAGCCAAATGTACCTTTCACGTCAACTGGCTCAACTACATCCGGAACTCACGATGCCGATGTTTAGTGGTAAATGGATTTACGTTTCTATTAATATCCATTTTTAAGTCTAGAACGTCATGTTGAAATTCGACATCAGCGAGATTTTCAAGAGAATTATTGTTTCAATTTTAAATGCCAAACGTAAAATTTTATGTTTTTCTATATTTTTGAAATAATTACTCATAAACGCATGTGGTTGATTAAGAATACTGTATTTTGTAATTATTCTATGACTATATAATATTGTAGCATTTAATATTTTCGTTTTATTATTATTCTACGATATTGATGTAAATTAATTCAAGGGAGAAAGTAGTGTATGATAAAGCACAATTAACTTTTGTAGTCTACTGCAGTTATATGAGAACGTAGTTTAAAATTATTTCCTTGCAATTAAACCTTCAATTAAAATGTCGAAATGTAATTACTTTCGTTTAATATGTACGATAATATATATATGTTTCATACTACAGTTTAATACAAAAACTTATTTAAAATATGGATGCAAAAAGTACAATGTAAAATATATAATATTAATCGTAAGTTATTAAAAAAATTCCAAACAGTTTTCTCCTCAAAGATTATGTTATTTCTATGATAAGTAGCGTGTTTATAATACGTTTATACTTTGAGAACTATAAGAATTTACGTTTAAAGAAACATTCAAGGAAAGCGTCTCTTTTACAAATGATAATTTAAAAATTGTTTTCATAATACGTAAAATTTTTTATTTTCATTAGTAACGTTAATAAATACGATTAAACTTTTCCTGCATTTAAAAACAATGATTATATATTAATTAAACTGAAATTCTTTCGACGTGACTTTTAAATTTCCGTAAAACGCTCCCTGGTAAAAAATTGATTTTATGTTTTTCACAAGCTTGGACTCTTATGGAAGGAAACGCGCGTTTCATTAAGCTTCTTTTAATAAATATTAACTTTTACGTAAATAACATGGCAGAGTTATATTAAAGGAAAGGAAATATTGCAAAAGTATCGTTTCCTTTTTATTATTCGCATGAAAGCGTGTAATCCTCGTGGCATGAGTCATGTAGAGCGTACGTGGAATTTAACAGGATAATCACAATTACTCGTATAAATAATTCATCACTGTAATGTAACTGTGAAGGGGTGTAAACTGTCAACAACAATTCTCATGTCATCAATTATTCAGAGGCGTGTCGCTATCGCGTAAATATGCCGCATCTATTTTAATCGAACAAGCTTTTATCATTGTAATTTAATATTAGAGAAATCACAAAAAAGTCAAGCGACAAAAATAGTAGAATTTTTCTATCGGTAGAATTAATCACACATATATTCACATTATACATCTACTTGAATACATGGCATTTTGAGTGCAGAAATATTAATTATCAACACCATGACTCAAACATAGAGAATATATCGCATTTCAAATGCAGGAATATTAATTATCAGCACCATGACTCAAACATACGTATTTTGAAATGGAAAAATAATCATTTGCAATGCTAAATTTCATTAAAGATGAATATTTTTCTTATTTTACTCAGCTTATTTAGTGCAATTAAAGCTCAGTGAAGCAGGATGATTTAATTAAACTTCTTAAGAAAACTTAAGAAAATAAAGTTAGATTAAAAATTATGAAATTGAAGTTAATCCTTAAAGCTCTGGTTTAAATTAGTAATGAGATTAATAATAAGATTTGAAATGTTTTTGCACTAGATAAACATTGTTCGCAGAATTTAATTTCGTAATCAAATCCAGGAATAATATAGACTGACGGAAGGCTGACCATGATCTATCTGTTTAAGAATTTAACCTTTTAATTACAATAGCTACTGTTAATGAGCCGCAAGACGCGTATAAAGTTGCAATGTGGTTTCGTTTACGTACTGGATTGTTGGTCTCCGTTTTAATTTTGTGACGTATGTCAGTGTCATGAACCACTTCAAAAAGGCGAAGGTTTAAAAAGAATGGAAGACGAGAGAAAAATTTAATAATAAAAAATAATTCCGTTGCACGAATTACTTGCACGTTTCCGGCTAACCAGCTTACATCCGTTTGCTTTGACGCGCTCAAAACGACGAGAGGTTTGCTTTTAGGAACAGTATATAACATAAAACTGCCATTTTATTTCACAAAATTCTCTTGTGTGTAATATCACACTCAATAACAGCATCGAAAAAAAGAAATAAAAAATCCGTTTTTCAAAATTTAATAGTTATATTCTATATACAATTAAAGAAAAAAATTAATACGCAATTTGATTCGTATGTTCTCTTTACGTAACAAAGTAAACTTTCTAAAGTTTATAGATATATTTTCTAGCAATTATATTAGAAGTTATTATCAGTTTTTATAAAGAAAATGAAAAGAGATTATGTCACTTCACTAAAATAAATAGTTTCATCTGTAATATGTAATCTCTCATTTTATTTAATTGTTATATACTTATATTAATATATAGAATAAAATATTTTAAACTTGTTAAAATCAAATATAAAATATTTGCATATAATAATTAATATAGATAAACAGAGCATGTATAGATATCGAATTTATTCAAAATGTAATAAAAATCTGTATTAATTATAAATTAAATCTATAGAAATGAATGCCTTAGACGATCTAACTGGTTCTTAGATGCTTGTATAATTCTGAATTCATATACTATGTATGCAGTCCTTTAAAATGCACGCCGAAATGATTTTTCTGTCTTAAAATGCAAATTACTAAACTACCGCAGTAATATTACGAGTTAAATTTACTAGAAATTTAACAGTTAATTTAACTCAATTTAACTAGTAATATTACTGCGGTAGTTTAGTAGAGTTTGCATTTCAAGACCGAAAAATCATTTCGACGCGCATTTTAAAGGACTACATGCGTAGTATATAAATTCACACAGAATTATACAAGCACCTAAGATCCAGCTAGACCGTTTAAGGCATTCATTTCTATTAGGTTGTGTTTTTCACACATATACGGTCCTATAAGATTTAATATTAATTATAAATTAATTCGCTTATAGCTAATTGAAACTTCTAGAGATATATAAGTTACCGGATGGATTATCAGATTGCGGCAAATCTCTTAATTTAGTCCAATACATGTATATTTATAAATATGAAAGATCTTAGAAATAACATTAAATGATCGAACAATTTTGCATTTTATATATCGAGAATCATATTAGACGCAAGGAGAATAAGTTATTTTGTGATAATTGTCGATGCGTTAATATCTTTAAAATTCAGATGGAAATGCGATGCATGGCCGAAACAAATGCAGATAATTGCAGATAATTGCAGGTGAAAATAATGCCATGTAATTTTGAACATGCTCATACACAATCGGGAAATCATTTGGAATGTTATTTGCGAATGCCGATGAACATTTCGAATGTCTCTTCCATCTTGCTAATTTAAACCAGCATGTTACATTACTGTTACACAGTAATATTGGAGATCGTCATCGATATTAATTAAATGGCTTAAATGCAACATGGGAATGCAATAGATGAAAGAAGGGAAAAGAATTGATAATGCAATCCGTATTAAATTCGTACAAGTTGCAAAATAGCTGATGTTTAAATATTTCTGGATTGAGAGATGAGACAGATGATGAGATATTCGTTGTACACATGCATTATGCACGTATAAAATGTATTATGGATGAAATTCAATACAGTGCATATTTAAGAAGAACTGGGGTGAACTTGGCAAGGAAAAAGATGTGTGTGCTCATACATATTGTCTTGTGTTAAAAAAGGAAATGAAAAAAAATAATCTGACAACGTGACAATCCATTAATTCGTAGATTTATAAAAATTGTATAAACGGTGATAGTTTGATATTGTTTTTTCTTTTTATTATTAATATAAAAGTAAATTACATGCTACCGTACTAGTAATAAAGAAAAAGTGATACCTATATAACTTTCCTTTAATAGTCTATTATATTATTTACAACGTAACATTAATAAAGGACGTTATTAATATCGTTTGATGTGGTTATTCTCAGAAATTCGTACTCAAGAATGCGTATATGTTTCAGAAATTACACATCGATTTCAAACAGCTCGAAGGGAAGTTCGGCAATTGTTACTGCAATATTTGTTGCCCTGGTTGCATAATATGGAACTTGTTGATCCTAACGTACCGCCGCCATCTAATCCGTTGAGTTATTATCAGGTGAATGAAACTCATTATCGTGATCAGCTTTGGAATAGTAGCGTTGTAGAAAATTGTATTTTACTTCGAAATTCTGGAACTCTGTGCTTTTATTTTTTGAACGTAGTTAATGGAGACAATAGAAATAATACAAGAAAGGCTTAAAAGAAGACAATAATATAATTGACAAAAACATTTATCGAAAGAGATATTTTTATTTTGCGATATCACGTTATTATTCAAGAGTTGATAATACAGCAAATTTATATAATATATTACGTCTGTCTATTTTGGTTTATCTATTTTTATTTGTCTATTTTGAAATTAAGACAAATAATTAGTTCTTAATGAAATGTATATTTATTGCGTACCTCCTACAGCGCTAATTCCCAAGAGCCATTTTATCAATATCATATTATTTTATTTCGGGAATTAACAGTATTGTTTCATTTGTCTATTTTGGTTTGTAGAAGTTGATGAGATAGTTAAGCTTTGCAACTTTTAATTGAACTTTTATTGAACGTATTTTTGAAATAACGAGCACAGTTGTATATTTATAAATAAACAATACAATTGTTTATTGTTAGAAGAAAAAAATGTACGCGCGCTATAAATATGCCGAATACTGCGTTTGATATCCTCGAATGTTAAATGGGCTTCTCACTTGATTCATAATCTACGTTACATTTTCAATATGTTGGACATAATAAATGATTTATTGTTGGCAAAAGGGCAAAAAGAGAACTTGGAGGCGCCGGGTATCGATCCCGGTACCTCTCGCATGCTAAGCGAGCGCTCTACCATCTGAGCTACGCCCCCTTATAATGCAGTTCTGCAGAAAGATCAATCTGATTCAGAAAAGTGATCCACTTTCGATGGAAGGAAGAAAAAAAAAGGAATATTGGAGGCGCCGGGTATCGATCCCGGTACCTCTCGCATGCTAAGCGAGCGCTCTACCATCTGAGCTACGCCCCCTTATATGTAGTTCTGCAGAAAGAGCAATCAGGTTCGGATAAGTGATCTACTTTCAGTGAAAGGAGCCAAAAATAAAATAATATTGGAGGCGCCAGGTATCGATCCCGGTACCTCTCGCATGCTAAGCGAGCGCTCTACCATCTGAGCTACGCCCCCATATGATCTGGATCGCTGGCAGGATTGTTTTGGATCATAAATGTGGTCCACTTTTGGTAAAAGGAGGCAAAAAGTGATCTTGGAGGCGCCGGGCATCGATCCCGGTACCTCTCGCATGCTAAGCGAGCGCTCTACCATCTGAGCTACGCCCCCTTTTGATCTGGATCGTTTGCAGAATCATTTTGGATAATGGTTGTGATCTAGTTTTAGAAAAAATTTGCATAATTTTACAAAATCTCAGAATTCATATTTATCATTTATGCAGTACAAACGAGTTTCAAACGAGTTACAAACGAGATATCCCTGTGATATATTTCATTTTCATGATTAGCCTTAAAAATAAATCTAAATAATCTATCTTTGAATAGAAGCTTTAAATTTTGCCTTTAAAAATTCTAGTACTTTGTACACGCAAGATAAACTTGTCTCACACTTTCGGGGATATTTTCATAGATTTTATGTAAAAATAATGTTCCATTATCCTAGACATAACCGGTGATTTTTATCCGACTATCATGTAATTTTCTACGAGGTGAGTACTTCCACAAATTTGGTATCGCGCTGGTATGTTCTTTTATTTAGGAAAATTGAACATCGTGAATAGAATCTGAATGTTGAAACCAATATCAAGAGCTCACAGAGAACGCAATACCTGAGCTGTATACTGATTTTGACGGACTTGCAAATGCATCGATATAGCAATCATGTTTGCACGTGCAACGTGAAAACTCAATGATAAAACACAGTAAGAATAGCTTATTCCTTTGCAAGAAGTATTTATTGATGAAATAGAATTCTGATAAGAATATTAATGTACAGAATATACAATCTGGTTTCGATAAAAATGTGAATATTTATACGTTGTAAAGTATACAATGTATTATATAGTATATTATATAGTATATTAAAAAATTGATATACAATAGAATGATATAATAAGTTCCTATAGAGATGAAGAATTCTCACGATACAAGATACGTCACCAAAAACATATGGAAGCAATTTTGACAAAAATATATGGTAGAGTTTTGGCGCAAGTAGAAAGATCGATGCCAATCTTTAAGGTTGTTTACGACATTATAGTCAAATATCATAATATTTTCGTAATCCCATTTAATCACGAAGGACACAACTCTAATATTAGAATATCTGATTAAGATTCGGTATGTGGAAACTGTAGAAATCGTAAGTTTATACTCAAGATCTCTTTCACCGTATCACGCGATTGTCCAATGATTATCAACAATCATAATTCTCTTGACTATCGTGGATAATAAAATAGCATAGTAGAACGTTGCTTTACGTGTGAGAAGTGCCTGGATCAATACCCAGTATCTGCAAGATATTTTCTTTTGATAATTTTGCTTATTGCAATCATAAGAATTCTCTTGATCAGTTCTATCGCGAGCATCGTAATTGATCGGTTGGAGTGGTATGTGGTAGAAACTGTTGAGAAGAAAATTCACTTAATGGAGAAAGAGCGTAAAGAAAGTAACGCTCATTACATTTGTCTTCCATCGAACGATGTTATTCAATTATTGATGATGGTAATAACCTTGATCACCTCGATGAGTGGACGGACAAGGTAGAATTGTAATTCAGGGGATTATATTGAGAGCTCTTGTACTTGGCACGCAAACAATACTATAATCGATTTCCGATATTCTCACCTTTCTTTTAGTACTTCTACAATTGTCAGCAGTACTAAAGATATCGTGATATGTGATGAATGATCGTTATCTTGTTACTTTGTAAACAAACCTCCTGTTTTTTAATCAAACATGGGAGGATATCAAATCTAACGAGTTATATTTCGGCAACGCAGCTATTTTTTTATCCTTTATAGAAAGTTTTTTGATAAAAACATTTGCCGATTGAAAACTTTTAAATTTAAATGTATGTTTTAAATTTAAATGTATATTCTCTTTTTTAAAATGTTAATTGTTTTAAAATATGATATTTTCTATGTTATAAAAAAGAAAAGATAGTATTTTAGGATAATTATAGAATTTTATGACTAATTATGACTTTTCTCATTTTTTAAGTATTTCCTCAGAAAAATTTTGTTTGCCCGGACATTTCAGAAAATATTTTTTTATATTCCTGCAATATTTGTTAATTAATTTTTTACAGTATTACACGAGCGATGTAACACGTGGAGGAACGCGTAGAGAAGGCTGGGGCAGCGCAGAAGCGACGGAGATGGTGCTCAACAATCTCTTCTATATCACAGCGAAGTTCTCAGACGAACATCCTAAAGAGACAGAAGAGCTTTGGGCGACTTTGTGTAGTTGTTGGCCAAACAATCTTAAAGTCATAATTCGTTATTTAATTATCGTCTCAGGAATGGCACCTCAGGAATTGCTACCATACGTGAGTGAAACTTTTAGGATAGCTTTATTTACGGCGATAAGATAGTAATAATAAAAATTGAGAGAAAAAGAAAGACGTTTCCATATATACGTGAGTGATTCAAGTCAAACCGGGACTTTTATTCTTATGTTCATGAGAATAAAAGTCCCAGTTTGACTTGAATCACCCACGTACATTGATTATTGCAAAGAATATTACTAAGGCCTTGGTAGTCTAAAGACTTAGGACGCTCGTACGGAATACAAGAGATCCGAGTTCGACTCTCGGCCGAGGTAATATTTTTCGCAATAAATTTATTTACAGTTTTTCAGCGTATTAACATCTTTCTAATAGGATGTCTGTTTGAGCATCAAATTATTAAAACTGCTCTTGTCAATTTAATTCGTGATATTACTACAGTAGTTTAATTGTGTTTATAAGTTCGAAAAACCAATTCGACGCGCAGTTCGAATGATTACAAATATGGTATATATGCATGTACATATATATGTAGTATGTATTATACATACAGTAATTCAGATTGAATTATTAAAGAGTCTAGCTTTGACTGTTATGGCCATTACTTTTATTTCTTATTGTTGAATAAACATTGAATCGTTAGGCAAAGCGTGTGGTATTGTATCTGGCACGAGCCCGTCCGGATCGTCTTGTCGACGAAATGATGACAGAGTTGGAAACGGTCGAAACTCTGAATTGCTTGATTGAACGGACGGAAACACCGCCCTTTTACCGGCTTACTAGCATGAGAAAAGCTTCGTCACACAGCGACGCTCCCGCTGCCGATCCTGCCAATCCTCCCCGTGATCTCGGCGTCGAAAAGGGTACCATTCATACGAAAAGACACTCCGGAGAAGATCCCGTCAAAACCGGGTAAGTATTACTTAGCGCCGAGACACTACCGTGTCTCTAGATAAGGCTTGTTGAAATATATTATTTAATTAAAATTTAAAGGTTCTATAATTGCATCTCTTAAGTTTATTCTTTACGAAAGTAGAAAGGAATGTTTTTGAGGATAACTAATTTTGTGAATATATTCACTCTATGATATGCAAGAATTGTAATTTATCTCAAGATATTTGAAATTCTCTGCCGCAGCTCAAAATCCGATACCGCGCTTCGAGCACTTGCGGGATTTCAAACTCCAAGGGCAGAAAAGACAAGGACTGCGAGTGGTCCACCGGTTCTTCCAGATGATCTATCAACTCCGACGACGGAAGCCGAGGTACATTACTTTATTAATACTTGATTTATCGTTATAAAAAGTTCAAGTTTTAAAATTATATAGTTAAAAAGTTTTGTTTCTTCCGATGACAAGGTGATAAGTAAAAATATATAAAAGCTTGAGAAAGCACCCAATGCATTTTAACAGGACCAATTGAAACATTAATATTGTTTTTAGTTAACTACCGACGAGTCTTGTTACGTCGCTCGTAATGGACCAGTCGGGGTGAATGGAAAGATGCCGTGCGTCGACGAGAAATTCGATATTCCTCAACCGCATCCCTTACCAATGCCAGAATATGGCGGATATTTTGCTCCTCTAACTGAATATTTGCCCGACAGCTCTCAGCCGATAAGCGGATTTCACAGGTGAGTGTAAGCTACGGTATTTTATTCATTTCGCTAGATATGATATGCATTAATAATCTAACGTTGTTATATAATTCTTCAGATGTAACATAGCTGTGATGTTGCTCACTGACGTGGTCATCGACGGAATTCAGCTTGATTGGGCCATACATGTTCCCTTGATGCTGCACATAGTTTTTCTCGGTCTGGATCATTCCAGACCGTTGGTGCGGGATCACTGTCGTTGTTTGCTGTTGAACTTGCTGGTCGTACTCGGCGACCATCGTGATCATCTCGGCGTGGCACGCGTGTTGCTCGCCTCAAAGACGGAGCAATTGGGATTGGGGTTGTCCACTCCGACTCTACCAGTACTGGAACACAATTTTACAGAGATGGATCCAGAGTTTGATAGTTATCTGTACGGTCCTCCCGCAGTTCCACCCCCCACGACACCACCACCGTCATCTTCGCCACCTCCACCCTCTTCGCCGCCGCCTCCTCCACCTCCTCCACCACCGCCTCCACCACCACCCATGCCTCCCGATTCTTCAGCATCTCCGCCAGCACCTCCGCCACCTCCGCCACCGCCTCCTCCTCCACCGTTGCCGTCTTCCTCGATTACGGATGGTACACCTACTCATTCGTCTTTGTCGAATTCGACGTCAACTCCGCCGATGTCGATGAATCACTCGAATCAATCGGATGATAGTAAAGATTATGGGAATTCTCACTACGGTAAGATACCCAGATGTGCTACATAAATTTATTTTTACTTCGTATTTATAAAAAGATTTACAGAAATAAAAGAAACGATTTTGCAGAACCAGCGGTATGCAATAGCTGGCCGACCGCGAGCGGAACGGCAACGAATGCAGTGCCGCCTGTTATTGTAACGCCAGAAGATACACATAATTGGACTGGTCCTCAGCCGGGTCCCAATATGCCAATACAAGACGTCATTAAGTCCTTAATCAATTTCTTAGCGTCTAGGTATGCACGTTAATTATATATTCGAGGAAATAAAATAAAAAATATAATTATTATGTTTCTTATTATATTATATTATAATTTCATGATAGGACAAATCAACCGCTTTGGAATTATGAGGATATGACTGCTAAAGTATGGTGGGTGCGTAGCGCCGAACAACTCACGATATTATTACGGCACGTGTTACGTGTCTTTAGAGATTCCTTACCTCATGCGTTAGTTAGCCAGAGATGGGCGCAAACGGCGCTGCAATTAGGTCTTTCTTGCTCGTCTAGACATTATGCAGGGAGATCTCTGCAAGTTTTTCGAGCGTTGCGTGTTCCCATAACGTCCAGAATGTTGTCTGATATCTTATCTAGACTGGTGGAAACAGTTGCTGAGCAAGGCGAAGACATGCAGGTATCAACAGTTTTCTTGTATATATTTACAACAGTATTCTCTTGTATATAATTACTTTTATTTTAAAAAATACAATTGAGAATGATTTGAAAACGAATTTTAAGTTGATTGGCATCCTGAATATTTTATATGATTATATTATAATTTTCATGTGCATCAGGGATATGTAACAGAATTGTTGCTAACATTGGAAGCGGCTGTTGATTCGCTCGAGTCAGACTTTAGGCCACTTGATTTTATGAAAGAAATTTTCAAATCGACACCTAATTTGAATAACAAAGATCCTGTATCGGGAAATGTAATTGGAGGGAAGCGTAGTCCAGGTGGAAATGGTTATCCAGCTGGGCCACACATATTTTCTCACTTAAATCAAGGTGGACACACTAGGAGCACTAGTTACTCGGTTAGTTACTGTATGAAGAGGTCTAGCGGTGGAAATTCCGCGACGAACGATATGAAAGGTTACTATTACTATTTGACAATTCTTACAGTACTTGTTACAAGATTTCCAAGTATAAATTTTAATTCTAATTCATTGATTTTGAACGAAAATTTTTGTTCTGCAGAACTGGAGAACAGAACTGGCGGTAACAAGTATCCTAATTCGAACTTGTCGAGATCAAGGTCAGCACAGTCTTTGAAATTATTAGGTGATTCCGCCACGCAGGACGACAAAATGACAATACTAGCGCAACTGTTCTGGCTGTCAGTATCCCTGCTTGAATCAGATTATGAACACGAGTTCCTCTTGGCACTGCGGCTACTCAGTCGCGTGCTGCACAGGCTACCACTCGATCGACCGGACGCCCGGGACAAGGTTGAGAAATTGCAACAGCAACTGCGGTGGACTTCGTTTCCTGGTGTACACGCGCTGTTATTGAAAGGATGCACCAGTCCAAATACATACGAACCAGTCGTTACATTGCTGTCTCAATTCACGCCTTTATTAGATCTGCCAGTCGTCGATCCGACGCAAAGTCTCGCATTCCCGATGAATGTTGTTTCGTTGTTGCCTTACATGTTATTAAATTACGAGGACGCTAACGAGCTTTGCATCAGAAGCGCCGAAAATATTGCGCAAGTATGTCTTTTTTTATTTATTGACTTTTCTATCACATTAACACATGAAAAGTATTGCATGCAATTATCAATTTATTTACTGAAATATATTTATTTATTAACTCCTTTTTTTTCTTGTAGGTAAGCGCAGAAAAGGGAAAGAAATTAGAGAATCTTGGTACTGTAATGACGTTGTACAGCCGGCGTACTTTCAGTAAGGAAAGCTTCCAGTGGACTAAATGTGTAGTGAAATATCTTTACGATTCTTACGCTCATCTTAGTTTCAACATGCTTGCTTTCCTTGTGGAAGTATTGGAGAAAGGTCCAAGCAGTGTGGCATTGCCGGTACTCAGTATTATACATTGCATGTTGCATTACGTGGATTTGGCGTCTCCAGCCGCGCAACCAATCAATACCGAACTGTTGAGAGTGATTTCTAAATACGTCGAGGTAAAGATTTAAATATTTAATTAGCTTCATAATCGTTTATTAAATAAATAAATTAATGTTTCAGGGTACTCAGTGGAAAGAAGCACTAAAAATCTTGAAGCTTGTAGTGACAAGATCCTCGACACTCGTAGCGCCGCCGACTTCGATGCACGGTTCATCCTGGGATTCTTCGCTATCATCACCGCATCCTAGCTTCACCGACACAGAGATATTTACCAAAAAAGAGCTACCGGGTAAATCGATATTTCCGTTTAAATTAATTATTTTTATTTTCCCTGAATTATTATCAATTTTGTTTTTTTTCCTTTGCGGCATGCATGCATGGCACGGATGATTTCTTGCACGACACCCAGATTGCGATAAGAACAACAATAATGATAGATAATCTATTCCTAAAATAAAATAATTATTTTTTTAAACCGAACATGCTTTGAATTATATTATACTTTCTTTTAAATATATGTATTTTACTTATGTTTCTACAATTATTTGGATTTTTGTGTATCTGGAACCTTTTTAACTAAAATATTTTACAAAATGTAGTACAAAAATGTGTTCTATTATTATGTATAATATATATTATTAATAAATATTATTAATAAATATATTATTAATAAATAAATATATATATATTATTTTTATTAATCATTTTTTAAAATATTTGTAATATTTTGTCTGTTTTTATTAATAGGAAGAACAATGGACTTCACGTTTGATTTGTCACAAACACCAGTAATCGGTCGACGTTGGCTGATACGTCAAGGTACTGAAGAAAAATTAATCAGTTCTCCACGTTGTTCGTTATCTCTATCGCCGGCTGAAAATAGTGCCATTGCTGGTTGGAAGAGACCATGGATGTCACAGGTATAATTATTAAAAATATCAAACGAATAAATCTATTATGTTTACAATAGAGATTTGATTAGAAATTGAAAAAATTTATAAGCAGAAAATTTAATGTAATATTATGTATAAATTATGCATTCAAGATGTATAATCGATTTTTTTTATCAATAGGGCCGTGTCAGGGAATGCTTGGTAAATCTGTTGACGACATGTGGACAAAGAGTTGGTTTACCAAAGAGTCCATCGGTACGTTTTTATTTGCAGATGTTTCAATTATTAATTCGAAAGAGTAGTATGTCCTATCCTATAATCTATCCTAATATAATACATATGTATATGTATATTTACATGTAATTATATAGTATTTTATTCTGTATTATATTTTAAAACACTTATATTTTATAAATTTCTTTCTTAAGAAATAAATTTATATAAATATAGGTATTTTAAAATATAAAATAATGTAATTGTATAATATATATACATATGTATATATGTATACAGGGTGTTTCCAAATTAAATGGCAAAACTTCGGGAGCGTGTAGAGGAGTAAAAAACTAAGAAAAAAAGTCCTATAGACATATACTCCTTTTTGCTTTGTTTCGCAGGAAATCACGAAAAAAGAAAAAAATATATTTAATTTATTATTTTAATTATTTTATTTATAAACTTTTTAATGAAGATTTTGTTCGAAATGTGCACCTCTTGCAGCAATACAAGCATTGCATCTGTCAAACACGGCTCTTGTAGCAGCCAGGCACTGTTCTTGCGATATTCTGTTCGCTGCAGCTACGATACGATTTCTCAAATGTTGCTCTGATTGAATAGGCGAAGAATAAACTTCTTGCTTCAGAGTACCCCATGCATAGAAATCTAATGGCGTTAAGTCGGGCGAACGAGTTGCCCAATGTACTGCTCCTCCACGTCCAATCCATCGTTGTGGGAATTTTCTATCTAACCAGGTTCTAGCGACTCTGCTGTAATGAGCAGGGCATCCATCTAATTGAAACCACATTTCAGTACGTTGTTGTAATGGGATGTTTTCTAAATAATCAGAAAATTCATTCTCCAAGAAATTTAGAAAACGGTCCCCATTTAATCTTGCAGGTAAAAAAAACGGTCCCACTAAAACGTCGTTCCAAATTCCAAGCCAGACATTAACAGAAAACTCTTGCTGAAATTTGTATTCTCTAACAGACCTGGGATTTTGATGAGTCCATATATCATAATTCCTTTGATTAATTATTCCACCTCTGGTAAATGTTGCCTCATCTGACCACATTATTTTAGATGGAAATAAAATATCATTGTGGCATGTCTGAAGGTACCAGTTACAAAAGTTCAATCTGTTCCAATGATCTTGAGGTAATAAATTTTGCACTTTTTGAATGTGGTAGGGATAGCGATTATCTCCTTTTACAGTTCGCCAAATTGTTTGTGGTGACACTCCCAATACAGCCGACGCATTCCGAACGCTGGTCTCAGGATGATTGTCAAAATGTTGTAAAATACGATTCCCTGCCTGCAAATCTCTTCGTAACGCTGCTTGAAATCGGTTGTTTTCTTGTCGAATTGAAAATGATCCAGTCTCTCGCAATCTATTAAATGTCAACATAAACACTCTTCGGTTTGGCACTCTTCTGTTTGGAAATCGTCGTGCATATTCTCGCACCGCCTTTAAAGCATTACCGTTGCAGAAACCGTATACAAAAACCATATCAGCATATTCACTATTAGAATACGTACGCGGCATATTGCAAAAGACAAAATTCATCTACTGTTAAAGGCTTTCAAAGAGCGACTGACAAATTCATAACAGAAAGTGGAAAATGTAATCAAATATGTCGGTGCTAGATATGGCAAGAAATGTAAACATTTTTTTTCGATTTCTCTGAAACGGAGCAAAAACGAGCATATGTCTATAGGACTTTTTTTCTTAGTTTTTTACTCCTCTACACGCTCCCGAAGTTTTGCGATTTAATTTGGAAACACCCTGTATATAATTAGTAAACATGTGGTCACATCAGAACATGCCATAGCATGCTTTATAGCGAAAGGGGGGGTATGTTTTTCGAGCATTCTTAATTTATTACAACTTCAGAAAATGAAGTCTAATCGACTTATCTTCATCTGACAATTTTGGGGCTCTGGAGTCACCGCCTGAAATATAATTAAGAATCACCCTGTACATCTTACAAAAAACAACTGACTCTCATTACCCCTTTCTAGGATGAGCACATTAGTTCAATGACATTGTATAGCAAGGTAAAGGGTTACTTATAAATGTCATCTGCACACCCGCTGTAATTCGCAATATTACAAGTACTCGTAATTAAGTGCAATGTTCTTTGAGTCTTTTTTTCACGCTTCAAGTCAGCTTTATAAAGTGCTTTCACTCGCACATTGTTACAGGAGTAAAACGTTTGTGTAAGATATTATAAAGTAACAGTAGAGTATTTTGCAGCACAGTCATCTGGGATCTATATATTATCTTTTCATGCTTTGTCTATTGTATGTGTGATCATATGAGAGAAATTATTTGTATAAATATATAATAGAAAATGTTTTTGCATATTCTTGATAATTGCTGGATACATAGATTCTATAATCTGACGATGTATTATGTGTTATCAATTATTTTGATATAAAACAATGTATTTATTGATTGTTATTGATTGTTCGTTATTATGTACATATAATTATATGCAGGCGACTCCTTTACGCTATCGCATTATAGCTGTTAATCTTTTGAAAACTCGATATCATATTGTTATTTTTGATCTTTCAGCATTACATTTTAATTTGGCGTTATTGTTTTTTTTTTTACAATTTAAATTTATTCTTTGATATTAATATAACTACCATTATTTATTAGAATTTAAAGGAGAAATTGCGATAGCTCCAGAGCACTCTGTATATATAACTAGTTATTGTATAACACATACATATATGCACAATTGCAGAATATTTTAAGCAAATTCACGTAGTCAGTCGGAATTGAGATATTTGAAGGCAATTACAAATTGAGGGATTTAATTGAGAAGCAGCAAAATAAGTGGATTTAATAATATTGAATAATATTTGATGTCATAGTAATCTTTTCTCTCTATCCACAAAATACGAAACATGCTGTAGCTATTGATTTCATATTCATGATTTCATATTCATATTCATGAAATTGTCACTTATGTATTTGCTTCTAATCCCTCCAATTTAGCTTTTTTTAATATACTATTAATTACTTTTTTAAATTCAGGTCATATTCAGTCAAAGTTCGGATTTGATGGAAAGGCAATCGTCTATGGCTTCTTCAACGGAGGAGGTTTCTGGTGCGAACAATGATTTAAGTGGAGGATCCAGACGGGATGACGAACAGTTTGGCGTATTTAAGGACTTCGATTTCCTTGAATATGAAAGCGAAAGCGTTGAGGTAAGCTTATAATTCATTACGCTTCATTACTTTTGAATGGAGAATATTGATTTCAATTTCCGTTAAACTTTAAAGGGCGAAAGTACCGATAACTTTAACTGGGGAGTTCGACGTCGTCCTCTTAGCGAGGGAGAGGAACGAGAACCCAGTTTGCGACAGTTCGAGGAAAGTTTAAGCGAGAAGACGCCGTCATCCAGCAAACATACAACGCGGGTAAATATGTAAAAAAATTAAAATTAGTTTTATTATGTATATATAATTTATGTTCTTTATATACTTTTTACCTTTTTAAATTATTTGTTTATATATATTAATAAAATTCTGAATGTACGTAGCGCGGTGTTACCGAAGAATCATCAGACGACGAGGCAGGATCAGAATCACCCTTGGACGAGGTACCAGGAGGGTCTGGAACAGGACAGGAGGCAAATAGCATCCCGGGAATGTTCCCGCCGTCTTCTCTCTCGTTGATACCTAGTCGCACGCGTCACGATTCATCTACAAGGTCTGATACATCGTAAGTTTCTGTGTGAAGACCTTTGGAAATGCGTATATTAATCGTTTTATTTGAATTTTTCACCTATAGCGGCTCAAGTGCGGGAGATCTCGGCGACGTTACGCCTTGCAACGCGTCACCGAACTTGTCCGCGTTGATACCCTTCCGACAAGTTGTACGAGACGACGCCGAAGAGATCTGGAGGCAGCAAATTCAAAGTCTCATCACTCAAGCTCCGTACAATACTTTAAGCTTCTTTCAGTTGCTGAGCAAGATCTTGAGGGTAAGCTCCAAAAAATATAATTTATTTTATTAAAATAAGAGCAAATGATGAATAGATTGTTATTTTTCCCAAACAAAATTATTTAAAAAATCGGTATGTTTCAGGATGTGAGCAGTAAATCTGTCGGTCTTACGCGCGAGGCAAGTGCCTTGCTTTCTAACGGCAGCTCGGCTTCAGCTCACTTAGGTTGCCATTTATCTGGTCATGCCGAGTTACTTAGTTCAAAAGCTGAGCCACCTTTAGTGTGGTTCTCAGTGGTGATATTCGCAAATCAGCGGCTAAACGAGACGCTACGCTTTGGAATGCTGGAAGTTCAAGAACATTTAGAAACATTTTTGGATAGGAAGGATCATGCTACGGAAGTAAGTTTTGTTAAAATACTTGATAACGATTATTAAGATAGACAGTCATGGTGTTCATTTTCTTTTTAGTGCTTGGAGGCAGCTAAAGCAACCGCTAAGCTTCAAGCATTAGGCGGCAGTCACACCACGGAAGCAGGCGTTGAAGAGATGTTGTTGGATCTAGGCAGAGCGCTCTATAAATTACACTTCCAGCTACTTCTGCTGATTGAAGCATCGAATAAAATGTTAGGGGCACTAATGAATGCCGCTAGAAACGTACAGATTCCTTTGCAAGATCTATCAGTCGAGATCGCTAATATGAAAGTAGCATTAAGCAGAGCGCTTGAAGAAAGCACCGAAAGTGAACGAGGGACACCTACCCCAACACCTAGTCCTAGTCCCCTACCGGGTTCCGGAGCCGTGGAAGAAGTTGCGAGAGTCGCCGAACTTTTGAGAAATGCACGGTGGTGTCCAGCGCTCGAAGCCGTAAGACTGCACAGGGCACAATGGCCCGGAGATGCTTTTCACGATGACGATGACGTAACGACGGCCGTTAATATGTATTGCAAATATATAGGTCAAGATAGATCAGGTGAGTTTAATAGATGCTGTATTAAATACTTAATAATATTTTAACAGCAGTTATATACAGCATATTTTTTATTTGAAGAAAGACGATAGAAATGTGAAAAATACTTTGAATATGTAATTTTAAAAAACTCAAAATAAGCTCTTTTATGAATTGTATAATGTCATTCATTTTTTAAATATTTGCATGATCTACACTATTAGACATAACAATACATAAAATACATATATTGTTTATTTTGCATCTTAATATGTTGTAGATATATTTGTCGTGACGAGGAAGGACGACGAGATGTCAGAAATATTTGGCAGACTGATGGAAAGTCTGTTTGAAGTGCTAGCGGCTGTGACAGGCTTGGAGGCGTCTACGAAAGCCGCGCGTAATCAGCATGACTCTAATCACTCGAAAAACGAATGTTAATATAAGCTTTAATCACGTAGTTTATTCGCGAATCGTTCTCGTATAGATTTAAATCGACGTATATACATATTTAATTGTCGTACATATGTAGATGTCTTGTATACGATGGTAGGTAAATGTATATACCTATATCACGAAAAAAGTTCTTAGATCCGTCGTTCTGTTTTTTTTTTTAATGCGAAGAATGTAACGAATCGCTATCGATTGTAAATTTGACGAAATAAATCATCGAGATCTTCAGGATTATGTTTTTAAATTCACACACAACCTTTGTAGGATCCCTTATCACAGGATGGTTATGCGAAAAAGGCGATTAGGGTATAATATACGACCTGCGGAAGATCAACAGGTTGAATCTTGTCAAGATGTGACGCATTTCGTGAGACGATTCGTTGATTCTGCGTTTATCTCCGCAATGAAGATTGTCGCTGTGATGGTTCGTTAAACTTCTTGTCTGTCAATTACGGTATAATGTCCATAAAATTTCATATATATTATTGAAACGGTATCTCACGTTGTATATATAACAATTGTCTGTGTTGCTCTAAATAATTCTTACTTATATCATTTGCTCTTAATTAGGATCATGAGTTCTCGCTTAACTACATAAAATGGCCTACGTGTGGAAATATGAATGCACGAAAAGGCCTGCGATGTGTGAAAGAGGAGATGTTCCGATGGAACCAATTATCGGTACAATTGAAAAAGAAATCGCATGTCGAGGGGAGAAAAAACGAAATAACACATTTTGTTGATCCTCTTAGGCTTTGAGAAATTGGATGTTCCATGTAAAGTTTATCAGCCTTAACAAAGAAGGCACCGCTGAATTCTACGTGTATCACGTTCTATGGAGCATACCCACACCGGCATATCCGGAGCCATATGTGACTGTCAGCGTGTTCTTCTGCATCGCGGCGAGTCGCGTGCAGCCGCCGCACTTTCCAGTCGACGTTAGTTTATTATGTATATTTTCAGCTCTTTCCCCTTGCGCTCTCTCTCTCTCTCTCTCTCTCTCTCTCTCTCTCTCTCTTTCTTTCTCTTTTGTGTGCATCTCGATTACACGTCAACAGAGAACGAGTAGATCTGGATAACATCGGGAATCACTTTTAACATGTTTTATTATAATTTGAGTATGATACAATATAAATATTTGTAAACTATAAAAGTATTACATATATACCATTACATTTATACGAACTTGTATCTGAAGTAATAAAAGATACTAGCCGGAGGTTTTATACATCATGTAATAGCCGCACATGTTAAATTAAAGATTTACATTAAATGCGCTTTCATATAACATAATTTTTTAATAGGTCACATATGTATTCGAGGGACATCAGTTTGTGCATCGGTTAGACGTAGTTTTTCAACCGAAGTGGCTTTATGACATTCTCGACATGAAGACTATGCTGTTCAAAACTTTTACATTTTAAGATATCTGTTCCTCTTAATATTTCTTTTTAAAAAAAGCTGCATTTTCTCTCTTTTAAAATTATCTCTAATTGTGAAACAATTTTTTTTCTATGGATTAATTATAATAAAAATTCGTATGTGTAAGTGGCAATGAAAACGTAATACATCTCAAACATATCCTACGTATTTGAACGTAAGCACGATTCCTCCGTGTTGCACCGTGAAACGGCTGCAGCTTTTCAAGGCAGATTTTTAAGTGCCTGCACCGTGCAGAATGTCGTAAAAGTAAGAGTGTCAGATTTCCGCGAATCGGGCACGCGCCGGCCGCAATCTGGTCCAGCACCGGACGCCGTTTCATTTCACTCAGTTAAACAATACGAGCAGGTGATATTCCGTAAGAGAGAACGCACCGCGCGTTGCCATATTGCCGTTCCCAATCACATATTTACGACCTTTGCATTAAATCATTAACACCAATCGTTACAGCATTGACAGCGTTTCCTTGTCTACAGCTGTAGAAACGAAACAATAAATGTAAAGTCAGAAAATTTATTGAGTTGATTTATTGGGGTATAATTTCTTATAAAAATTTTAATATACGTTAAAATAAATATTCTTATTTTTTGTTTGATTTAACCGTATGTCGCTTTAGTTTTATAGAATAATTATAGAAATTCGAAATTTCACAATAAAAAGTTCTTTAGAGAAAATGTTATTATATATATTACTTGAAAATCGATCTTCTTCCCTTCTTTATGCAAATTGATTTCATTTATAAACAATGTCTTCATAAAATAGATATCAATACGTGATTGGTGGTTTTATTCATTCTCTCCCACGAAGTTGATGCACTCCTACAAAAAGCCTACTACAAAAAGAATCTATTTACAATCCCGCGGAGGACACCGAGGAGGTGTGAACCCTGCGTTGGTCCCTGGACCCGATCCTGACTTCTTTTACGCATTCTCGGCTTTGAATAATAAGACCGACGAACGAATGAAACAATTCGACAACCAGAGAGGGCCTTCTCTTGTGCACATGCGGGCCGACCGACGCCGGGAGGTCTCTCGGTGTCTCAGCAGGAGCCAGAAGAGAATAGAGATGGCAAGCCACGTGTTGGACAAATCGAAATCCGGAGACGTGATTGTACGTTTAACAATATCGACTTAATTTTTCTTCTTAGGCATCCAAAATTCAATTATTTCAGCATTCTACTATGTCTTTCGATATTCTAAAAGCTTTTGGCATGTTGTGTCTATGTGCAAATGGTGTATGCTATAAATAAATTTATATATATTTTTTTTTAATTTAATAACTGTAATTTAATAACTGTAATGAATGATCTACCATACTGTAGACGTTGGATTCGACTAGAAGTGAAATTTAACGAATCTTATGACCGACACGATTTTTTTTCCTTCTGTTGAGGATCCGTTCTCCAAATGTGGAAACGACAGATTGCTCATCGTTTCACAAACAATCAATCCGTGTTATGTGGGTCAAAGCGATATCAGTTTACGACCGCCAACCGCAGTGGCAGCAACCACCGCCTATTTATACGATGCTGGGCTTTTTGTCAGTCGCGGGGTGGTTCTTGTCCTAAACATCACATCCGCCGAAATGTGTGCTTCCTACGCTGACCGAGAAAAGGAGGCTCGCGAGGGACCGCGAGAGGCGGCGAAGACGAAGCGCGAGGGAAGCTACGACAGGAACCACCGCCTCGCTTTCTTCAGTGGCTTCAAACATCCGCTGCACCAGCCGCTACCAGATTTTTCGTTTACCCCCTGCCGCCTCAGTTTGCGCCACAAAGAAACGCTCGTACACGCGTTCATTTCCCCTTTTCGTCAGAAGCGAAAGGATGCGTTTCTATTCGCGGTTCTCGACGTTTCTCAAAGCCTTCGCTTCGTTTCCGGTTCTTCTATGACGTCGTGTTCTCTTTTACGGACTGCACAGTTGGAAATTCAAAATTAATATACATAGATATAAATATAGTACAATTAAAGAACATGTACAGATATTTATTATGTGTATACTTGTGTATATATATAAAATAGGACATATACACACATATTATACTATTTTACACATATTATTATTTTAATTTATAGGAGCAGGAAACATTTAAAATATTTAGCACTCGATGCGCAATTTCTTAACGATACGTAACGAGAAGGCTCTCTTGATCGATTGTGACCACGTGTCTCAAAGGAAGAGGGATTGCGAGATACATCTGGACCAAGACGATCGGACATGTCGGCCTTCTTCGAGACGAGAGAAGCGAGAAGGGGGATGACCGGTGGACGTTGCGCGACCAGCGCGCGACAGGCATTGTATACCGGATCCGCGTGCGCGCGTGAGAGGCAGCAGCTCGTCGAATCACCAGCTGCCGATTCGCCGGGTCGACTCCTGGAAGCACGGGAGTCGATCTAAAATTAGCGGCCCCAGCATGGCACCCCCGCCTAGCCCTTACATGGCCACGTCACGGGCATACACTCGGCTACTTCGAAAGAGAGACATAGAGAGCAAGAGAAAGAGAGGAGAGAAAAAGGGAAACAATAATAATCGCAGCTTGCTCGGCACGAGTTGATCACGCGCGAGATCTAGCAGCTGGAACTTGTCGACAAACAGCGCAATCGGACCTTACTCCAGAAATCATTACTCCAGAATTAATGGTGGAAGCTTGCATTAGCAAAATTAAAAGAAAACTTTGCATTGCATTGCAAAATAGTCTACATTCCTTTTCGCAGTTACCAAGTATAATGGAGCTCTATTTTTTAATAGAAAAAAAAAGAATGCTCTATTTTTTAAATAGAGATCTATGGTTTTTATAGGGAACTATAATTCGTTTTATAATTAATTTAAATATATGATCAAATGCAAAGCTGCGAATATAAGATACACTTAGCATACTTAACATAATTCTTTTGTTATATTTTACACATACATGCATATGTACAGGTATATATGATTTTGAGCTATTCTTATAATTTTTCCTAATATAAAACTTGGTACAAAGTACTAGAATCTCTTTATTATCATTGTACGAGACAGGAAGTGCCGCAAGGGTTGGCAATGAACCACATGGCTGCCGGATGAATGAATGGTGTAATGAACGAAGTCATATATGCCCTATCCAAGATAACGCGTTAACGTGCTGTGGGAAAGTTCCCAATGAAGTGCCGATTAATATCAAACGAGATAATATATCTAATTTTTATTCTCATTACTTCTTTGATTGAAGAGTCGATTCTTCAAAAAAATTCTTATTAATGTCCATTTCAAATATTGGATTGTTTTAAAATAATTTAAATATCCCCGTTATTTGAACTTATTTCACGTTTTCATGAATACATTAATAATTCTGGTATAAATAAAATGAACCGAATATATGAATGTGTGTGTATGTGGAGATTACAATAGAAATGCAATGCGCTTGAATCCGAACTTCAATCTGAACCATCCGGGTAATATCCAAAGAATTCAAAAAGAGCTGAGAGTCTCTTGCGCGCGGTTTATTAATCGCGTTTCGCGGATCTTCAATCTAATTCATCGTACCGGATACATCTTCGTAGATCGCTTAACGAGAGATCCTTTGCGAGAGACTCCTTGTAGGAGGAACGAACCCCGTTCCGCAGTACATCTGCGTCGAGCGGATGCAGACTGCATTTTATGACCGCCCAATGCACAACCGATTCTTATTCGTGCACCCGCACTCACACCCTCCATCGTTCTCCACCGAGCGGTACAACGACTTCTATAATTAGATCCCCTTCCTTCTTTTGAGCTTAGACACCTTCGCGGCCGCGAGTGATCTCTTGACCTGTGAAAGAGAAAATTAAAAGGAAGATTAGAAGAATATTAAAATATTTTAAGATTACATAATTTTTCAACTAAATGGATACTTATACCAGGGTTGTTAAAAGTTACTTTCTCGTTACCATGTCGTTACTTTTTATAATAAACAATTTGATAATGACGTTGCAATTTTTTATGACGGTAACTAACTGAATGCTAATAAGGTTGTGCTGGAAAAGTCACTTTGAAAAGTAATTTGTTATCATTCCGCGTTATTCACTGAAAAAATTAAAAGTAACGAGTATAACGAAGTAACGAAATAGTAACTTTCAAATGTCGTTATTCGTTACGAGAAATTGTAACTGAATTACCATTACTGTTACTCGCTAGGAAAGATAATTACGTAAAAAAAAAGGTAACGAAAAGAATTCGTTACTTTTTTATGTAACTTATATTGTACAACTCTGACTATACATATATCAAATAAATTTCGTTAATGAACATCTTATTCTCCTAGTTAAATTCAGAAATTAAAGGTGTAATTTGTTTTGTCAACATCTTTCACTGAAAATTAATCGTAGATTAATCAACAATCCACAGGTTTGGACTCAACGACGACTTGAAAGAGCTACGCGTTCCACGTGTCATAGGTTTCACTTCGGCTATTTCGAACAGGTTGCGCTCGTATCTATTTTTCGATCATTGGCATCGGTCGGATCCACGGATTCTTGCACTGCCGACGACAGGTAGACACGAATATAATATAAACGGTGATAGTTAAATTGAGTCACGATACATAAGCGCGATCCAAACACTCGCTATCATCGTCGTTGTAGATACTGTTTAATCGTTGGTCATCGGCCAAAAACTCGCCTCTAAACTTATTACAGCCATGCAAAATCGCGATATTTCGATTCAAAGTGCCAGTCTGCTGACGTATCTTCCAGTTAGACTTTTTTAATAACGTTCTACAAGACACGATCGTGTTCTATTTGCTATTTCTATTAAGGGTTGATCACATCTGTGCAAGATGTCTTCAATTATGATGTCAGAAACATAAAATTAGGCGAATGCCGATTGCAACTTTACATAAGAGTTGCACAAATAACTTACACAAATATATAACTAACTAGATAAAAATATAACTCTCTTTTTTATTAAAATTAATATAGCATACATCAATGGGAATTCTACTACAAATTCTTATTAAATTATCTTCAGAATAAGTATTTTTTCTAATTTTTATTTTTATATATATATTACAAATGTGCTTTTTGTATGTCCCATTCTCGTATATTGTTTAATTAATTTTGCTTAAAAAATTGTTTTATTTTTAAACAGATAAGATCTGATCTCCGGCAAGCGCATCCAGAAACCGACAATCGTCACGAGAGCTGCGCTTCCTGTCACACTGTGCTTTCGTCAATGAGAGATAAATTGGTGGGGTGCGATTTCGAAATTAGTATTTCTAGATCGTAGTTAAGGAATATCCTTGCGCAACATCGGTCTTTCTTACAGGAGCTTGCCAAATGACGGATTCACGTCAAACACATTATATCAAAATAATTTTATAATTACCTAATTGACGATTACCGTTCATTTCTACAAATGTAAATTAGCCTACTTAATCTCGATTCAATTTACTCTTCATCTTTGTTTAGTTCTAAGAATAAAAAAAAATGAAGAGTAATGAATCAAGATTATAGTAGAATCGGGCATATAATTCTACAATAAGCCATTAATATAATAAATCGGAAGTTAGAAGCTAAAAATTGACCAATCACAGTCAAATGTAAGAAAAATAATTGACTGATTGATCAATTTCTAGCTTCTGACTTCCGATTTATTACTAATGACTTATTGTATAGAATGTGCGTAAGACTTAATGTTCAAAGAACTCAATAATTCGTAAATCTGGAATGAATTCCGAAATTTTGAAATTGAAAATTTAATACTTTTCAGGGAACTTCGAAAATCGTAAACATTACGTGTTGATTTAAAACAAAACAAAAAGAATGAACTGCTTGACAAATATTTTATATGTACCTCTGTTGAATTTCTTCATTGAAAAAAAATTTATCGATTCTTATATGTTATGGCGCTTTGGCAACTCGAATTCGTCCCTGATCTGCATACAAATACTAAAGCTAAACTTAGAGATGTCCGATTTCCCTCGTTACGACAGATCACATTTTCGTCTTCATCGACCTTAATCATTCATTTGCTAGCTTCAATTGCTAAGTATGTCGTAATGCCTAGATATATCCTTATAATCATTTAAGCTAGTAGCACATAGAAAAACGTAAGCGGAGTAAACAAATCATTTTTTATTTGCTATTGATTACGTTATTGTCTTACGTTGTCAACCATTGACCGATTCGCTGATGTCTTACTGCTTATGTTTTTCTATGTGCCATTAACTAAAAATATCATTGAAATTTATTTTAAAAAATTACAATCACATTTTTTTGCAAATATTGGCATAAATCGAAATTGAAATTAATCAGTATCTGCAATTTCGGTCCAAATGAGTTGAGTTCAGTGAAATTTATGAAATCAGATTTACACTGCTTCCAACATAAATCATTTGAATATACTTTATAATGTACGATGTTCTAATTCAATTTATAGATCATTTCACTAATCTTTGAAAACAGTGATAAGATACAAATCCAATACCTTCGGGCCTCAAAGTGTCAAGATAACACGACTTAATGGGCACACCGACCGGCTGGATTCTTCAATGGGCCACTAGAAAGAAGAGTTTCTGAATGGGCACGCACACGCATCCGAAACGTGCACGCACATATACAGTGCGATATTCCCGTGAATCTCATAGCGGCGAGATATCAACGTACGAAATGCATCTCCACCGGGTGTCTAATATTATATCTCTATACAAGACATATCGTGACGCACGCGATGTTTGTACGAATTATTTCGAACTCTTTTGCGTCAAGCACATCTCGAAATAATATTATCTGAAACAGAATTAAGTTTCAACTTTTATTATCACGTCAGTGCTCCTAAACTTTTGTCAAATAATTCATATCAGTTATGTGCTTCAATATGCTAGTTTTATTTATATGTCTTTAATTAACCGTATTATTCGTGTGTTGATATCTAATAATTATTAAATATTTATTTCCTTGTTTATATCATTTGATAAATTTGATGTAACAGAGAGATTACGACTAAATACATATTTTTGCTAAAATTTAATTTTAAGAGATACATATATGCAATACAGAATTTTTTACACTTTAAATTGTACAAAAAAATTTGATTAAATCGTCTCAGCATCGGACTACCGATTATTACTACTACTGATGTTTTGAAATCCCATGAGGGCGTGAGCCCCGGGATGATCGCGTGCGTGGGTCACATGCGTTTTGTAGACGCACGCGTGTTAAAAGGAAGGCGGTGGAAAAGGGAATTCGAGCCTGGAGATGAGACGCTGGAGAGAGAAAGATGGAGAGAGTAGGCGCGTGTCGGTCGCGTGCCTATTGCCACCGGTGACTCGGCTGTATATCTGCGATCCCTCCGGGTTCCTTTAACCGCCCTCCGTTTTTCCAGCAGCGCGGGTCTTACAAGGAGATGTTCTCAGACAATAGCGTTTCCGCCGGTGATGAAGATCAACTGCCGACACATGTATCGAATAAAATCACGGGAAGATTTAATAGATCGATGAGAGTCTTTTTTATCATCCTGATAAATAACGGAGATGTTTATATGTAAAATAAAGGAGAAATTGAATTTAAGATATAGGGAAATAAATTTGATTGGTTGGTTCTTTCACAAGAAGGAACAGAATCCAACTGTCACGAAAATTTATGTTTCCAATAAATATTTAATCACAGTTTTTCAGCACATTAACATCTTTCTAATATGATGACTGATTGAACATCAAATTATTAAAAACTTATTATCAATTTAATTTAATTTGTGATATTATAACAGTAATTTAATTGCATTTCTTTAAACTAAGAAGCGCCAATAACGGTCTGAACGTTAAGATGTTGTAATAATCCTCCCAAAATTCCCAACTTAAAAACTGTAATAAACTTATTGCGAAAAATTAATTGCATTTATAAATTTGGAAAACCAATTTGGGTTTGTGCAGTTCGAATGACTATAAATATGGTATATATATGCATGTACATATATAGCATATATATATATATATAATTCACATTAAATTATTTAAATTTAAGTATTAAAGATCCGATTAAAGCTTCGATTGGTATAGGCATTTAATTTCTAGTTCGTAATGGTTATGTTCTTACATGTACGATCTAAAATAAGATTCTTATTGTTTAATAATTTGTTAAACTGATGACGATACTTACTTGCTAATTTATCACTGTATTGTTTAAGACCATGACCTTAGTCGTTCACCGTCTAGTTCACTTCCTTTTTCCTGCCACTACGCTCCATAAAAACCGCCTGGGTAATAGCGATGAAAGAAAGAGAATAAAGATGCTGGCATGCGAATGCACAGCCTTGACCAAGCAAAAGCAGCTTTATCCTGCTCTCCTAATTTAAAAAAAAAAATGGAACGGCAGAATTAAAAGTGTTTTCTTAGTGGTACGCCTTTTATTAATAGTTGCGTGAAAATTACGAGTTTCCGATATTGTAAGTGAGAACGGAAGTCATTAACATTCCCGACGGGATTTCGAATGAGTAATTAGTCCTGTCCTCACTGGGGTGCCATGAGTAAATCGCTGGTAATCTCTTTTTCTTGACAAAATCTGGATCACATTAATATTCGGATATCAGGGCTACATTACAATTTGCTTCCTTTATATTACACAAATATTGATTCAATACGCGATTCTTTTAATATCATTTGTTTTTAATATAAGGATCAATTTATTACATTTTGTTTTTTAAATATTTACTTAGATATTTCGATATCAAGATACTTACACCCTCTCTCTAAATTAGAAGCTATCATAATTCGCTTCTAAGGAACGAATTTTGTTACGTCTATTGATCCACGTGATTCCAAAACAAAGAAGGTTGCAGAAAGTGGAGTACCCAAGATTAATTGCGACCAAGTCATACCTGGTTTATGCTTCGGTCTTAGCCCTAAAATCCTAAAATTCAGCCAATGAAATACAGATTTCAGTTAGGACTAAAATTAAGACTGGCAGCCCTATTGGCTGAATTTTAGGATTTTAGGATTAAGACCGAAGCATAAACCAAGCATTAGACTGCGGTACACTACGAGACGAGCCTGTCTTCGCAGGTGGCAAGCAGGCATGCAAAACTGAAAACGGAGGGCGTACGCAATACGAGCACGTGCTCGCATTTTGCAAAAGGTCCCCTTTTTAGAAGCGGTACGGTGGCGGTGGCGGCGGCGACGTTGGAGGCGATCAGCTGGCGATGTTTCTCCCTTTTCTCTTCGATCTTCGCAAGACCGAGGGAGAGGCGAGTCAGAAAAAAACGCCAAAAAGAACGAAAATGAGCGTCGCCACCCCTTCTCCGTTGCGCGCACCCGCATCCTGTGGCAGCTTTCGTAAAAACCATCGGCCCTGTCGGTTTCCATTCAAAAGCGCGAGTCACGGGGGCTCATTTACGAATTTCATGACGAAACCCTACACTGACTGGAGAACGAGGCGTCTGCGATCTCGATCGAAGCGTCGTCAGGAACTTAGAGCTTAGAGATGAATATAGATAAAGCGTCGCGTCAAGAACCGAGCTCTGAGATGAATAGATAAATAGACACGAATAAAAGGAGAAAGTGCGATCGTGCTTTGAAAAAAGATCTCACACATTTTTGGATTACATCAAACTATTGTAATCTATCTCTGAAATGAAATACACATAAGAAATAAAGAGATTTTATTTAAAAATATTAAAAAATATGTATAAATTTAAAACAATTAATTTGTCATCGATACTTATATATATACTAAAATAAATACAAAATAAATTATGATAACAAATAAAACAATATAATAGCAAGTGGCAAAAAAAACTTATTATTTTCAACGTAGTATAAATATATCGCATATATGTATAGCTGTATGTTATCAGCTGTATATCAGAGTGTAGAATTTTATTGAATAATATCAAATGACCATTTGGACAGTTTCCCTTCAAAGGGGAGCACTCCAGCAACGCCGAGGCGAAGGGCAAGTAGCTGAATTCGTACCGATGGCGGTGTAAGAATAGCAACACGATCGAAGGGGGGGGGGATGAAACAGGCGGCTGATCGCTGTCTCCGGAAGGAACTGTCTCCCTTTATCCTCGAGGAGGACATTCCTCCGAACACGAGCCAACGTGTCTTACGGTGCTCTCCCCTAAGGAGAGGCGCTTCCACGGACCCGTCTCCACCCAACGTTAACCTCTTGCACCCAGAACTAAATTAAGAGTCGTTCCGGTCGACGTTTTTTGCCACCGGCACTTCTCGAACCTTTTTTTCCTCAAACCCTGCTCGATCCATCGAAAGTATCAACCCGTTATATTTCTTCACATGTCTAAATATTTCAGACCTATATTCCCAAGATTATAGTTTTTACTAATTTGTACACAATATGTTACAATCATTGCTTTTTTTTTAATTTTAAATTGTTTAATTTATTCTTTATCCCTTCAACAATGAATGAGTTAGAATTGTGACAAATTTATTAGAGAAAGGTCACGGATTATTTAAAATTTTAAACATTTCTGCGTGTAAAGAGAAGAACATGATGTTAGCTATTAAGAAAATTTAAGGAAATAAGAAGAGCGAATGAACGATGTTCTGAAAAGTACATTGGAAGTGCGTTCTCTTCGGAAATTAACGCGCTGTATACTTCATTCTATCTTTCGCATGTAATATGTGACAAAGATAGAATAAAGCCTATAGCGCTTAAACGCCTAAAGCAAACGCATCTTAAGAGATAGAGATTAAAAGTTATTGAAGCAGGAGATAGCATTAAAGCCATACACAGACAATAGTAGAAAACTACTGAAAAACATGTTTTTTTTTTAAATATTTCTATCTGATACTACCTTCTTACTTTTTTGACACCTATAAATATGCTCTTTTTTTCTTCTTCCCATTTGTTTGCCCAATTGTCCGAAGTCAAATCTCGTTGACTAATCTGTTTTACATCGTTTGCCACCTCATTGCTCAATATCATCTAAATAATGTGCAACAAAAAAACAACGTAGAAATAAGCAGTTTTAAAACAAGATTTTAATGCAAGCAAACTCATAATTTACAAAAACAAGGAAATGCAATAAAAATTAAAAATTTAAAAATATTGTCTACCTTCATTTTTAGAAAAATATGATTAAAAGAATATTTTATAAAAATAATATTTCATATAACATGTGTGCATTACACATAATTTTTGTCATCCAAGAAAATGAAATCTCGAAAAAATTGAAATATTCAATATCACCCGACCTTTCCCTATAAATTGATATTCTTATTGTACATTTTTGTTTTATAATTATACGTAGAATTTTCTAATTATATTGATGATTTTGTGACAGTTTACTTACATTTACGTTCGCATTTTCAATGAACGTGTAATTCTCCCTGTGTTCATCATGAAATTCAGTCTAGAGCAAAATAGAATTATCTATCTATCATCTATATGCCTAACACACGATGCAATCTTTCCCCTTTCACGTGCCTAAAAACAGCAACAATGCCGCGGAATATAATCAAGACGGGTTCAACGCCTATTCCCGCATAATGATTCACGTACCGTGAATAGAGAGTAGTCATTAAGTTGCGCCGCCCGGTGTCATTGCACCCTAGATCCTAGAGGACGCATTGGAGAGCCGAAGGAAAGCGCAGACGGAAAAGTTGGTGGTACACGTAAACGGCTGAAAATCTGACGTCTTGGCGCTCGGCCAAGATCTCCGTGGCTTATCTTCGGATTCGTCTTCATCCCTCATCCTCCGGTGGGCGCTCCTCCGCGGCGGTCCACGGACTTTTATTCCACTTTCCTGCCGACGCGACGCGACGCACCGTTTCGCGGAAGCGCCTCCTCGTCATCGTATTGCTATTCTCGGAATCCAAGCAGTTTAATAGGTTCGTCCGATTGCGAATCCTAGGCGCACGAATGTTTAGCTCCAAAAATTCTTTCAGAGAATTGATTATTATTGATGTCTGTGTTGTTATAAATGTTTGTGATCGTGCACGGCACAGAAACTTTTCTAGCAGCCACCTGGTGCCAACGTTCAGTTTTTATTAATCTTGCTGTAATTCTATTTAGCATAAATTTGTTAAATTTAAATTATAAATAAAACTGCAATACTTGTATTTCTATTATAGAAGAAACATTTTTTTGTGTAATAACTTCAACAAGACTTTAAAATAATTTGTCACAAAATTGTATATATATTGAAATTATAATATTTTATTGTTCTGAGAGAAAGATTCATTACAATTTCTATTATAATTTAACTCATTTCTTTACTAGAATGCGAAAATAAAAAAAAATTCTGTTATAAAGATTGAAGAAATCGCTCGATTTTTTTGCCCGTCGTCATCGAGAGGCAAAGTCGGCAAGCATCTTTGACAAACGAACGAGTTTAAGAAAAATTCGCCAACGGACGAATCTCGTCGCGAGATTTTAGATTCCGATCTCCTCGGCTTACCTTGTCGCGCCTCGCGGATGGCCGTGGAATAGAAGAGAGGTGGTTTACCCGAAGACCACGACAGCTGCATCGAGCCAGCGGGGCCTGAAAATAGCACGACAACCCCATGCCGAGGCCGCCGGAGGAGCGGCGAAGTCGAAGTCCTCTCTCTTTCTCTTTCCTCGCGCTCGCTACTTTCGTACATACTCTATTCGCTAGAAAGCCGCCTACGAGCCTTTTAAATAGCGATTGCGTGCTTTTTCCCTTTTTCCCGGCACGCGGAAAGTACTTGCTACCGTCAGTACGAGGAAACGAAGGAGGTTGCTGATTTATAGGAGGAACCGTGCATATCCGGATACTTTACGGAACACACGATCTACTAGTCAAGGCTTTCACGTCCTAAATGATCCCGCCGCCTCATAGAATCACTCTTAATGACTTACATTTAGTATCCCTGCCATCGGCACAAAAACTATATCCGCCCACGTACTTATCCATTTTTTTCGAGCGAGAAATTATCTAAAATTGGAAATTCCCCTCTTACAAGCTTGTCCCGATTTAATAAACTTGTATATATCATTCAATATAATTTATTACCTTCCATGTAATTATTTTTAAGCCCGTCATCAGATCTCATCGACATTCTATCTTAATACAATCGAATTTAAGCAAATCTCTTTCGGTAGATCCGCACGTGACCGAGATAGCGATTTATCCGTCAAGATCTCTTCGCTGTCGTTGTCGCCGCGTATTTTCTCCTCCTCCGCATCTGGGAGCGTTCCAAGAGCGCCGAAAATACGCGAATCACGTTAGTGGGCGGACGGAATACCTTTGAGCACCTGTAGGATGCGCCGCCGGATAAAGCGCGTAGAAAGCCACGAGGCACTAGCATTATATTGGTGTCGATTACGTTAATGGATGATCTGCAGTCGAATTGCGTCAGTGGTTGAAGATGCTCTTGCTTGCGCTCGCTTGCTCGACGTGCTCGAAACTCGTGACTTTATTTTTGGCCGTTCAACGACGATACCGTCGACGATTTACGATACCGCCGCCGAGACACCTGTTCCGCAACTCCCATCTAGAGGTTCCTCGCGATTGTGCGTTTTATCCAAAAGCTCGTATTTCATTTTAATGTAAACAATTGATGTACTTCGACTTTCCTTCTTTTTTTTTCCCTAAAGAATTTCAAGCATTTTTTAATATAGCATCGAGAAATGACGTAGGATAGAATAAATATATCGAAAAGCGGTACAGTCGAATGTGAATCATAAAAATTCTCATTGAATCGTATAAATATAAATCATCGATATTCTTGAAAAACAAAATATATAAGCTTCGTTATTACATTAATAGATACATTTAATAGATATTTAAAAGAATTGTAATTTTAATTTTTTGTTAACAATTGTTAAACAAAAAAATTAAAAAAATTTTTTTTCTTCACGACATTGAAGTACTCTTGAAACCGTACAACTTTTGTTTAAAAAAATTTTTTTCCATCTTTTATACTTTCGACGGTATTCGATTCGAAATAGAAATACCGTTTTTGTTTTTTCAAAGGGGTGTTTCACCCTTTAAACATGAGTTAGCGCATGTATAAAAAAATACGTGTCTCTTAGATTTTTGTGTTTAACAATATGTTTCATGGAGAATCAAATCGGTTCCGGACAGTTGTGAAACTTCCCTTGAAGGATCCGCAATAGGAAACGTCTATTATTATTATTGATTAATAAATCCATTTCACACGTACATCCAGTGTTCGGCTTTCATAGGCATCATCATTATTCTTATTAATAATACAAATAAAAATAATAATAAGCAAGAAGAAATCACAAGATCGTCAACAAAAAGTCTACGTGTTCTCTAATTTACTGAATATTTCGCATCTAATAAACTTTAAATCGGAATCTGAGCTCTTTTTTTCTAATCGCTTTAAGACACGCGTTTTTTCCAAAGAGCAAGATACTATACGGCAGCGGGGCTTTTTGGTCGACGATTGAATGAATGCCACGCGAGTTAGTCAGCACCGCGGTGCTAAATTCGGCGGACGCCTGGCGTCGTGCCAGAAGAACCACCCAGCGCACCAACCTGTGCTTCTACCCTGCAATCGCCGATGAAATGGCGTCGTTATCATATCTGCTTGCCATTAGCCTTCGTTTAAATAACGTCCAAACAAATCGACATATAGCGCTGATTCCATTAAGTTTTCTGAACATGTGATAGAAGATTCGTGCTTTTCCATTGTTTTCTGCTTTCTGCTTTTTTATAAAAACTTGATAGATATATCATAAAAAAAATAGAAGATTAGATTAATGATTTCGAACTTCAGGTATTATAAACAGAAACGATGATCGAATGATGGAATTTTAGATGCATGTACAACTTTCACTGCAACAAATATATACAGCTCAATCAGAATTAAAAATTCCATTATTATAAGAATTTATACATTAAAACTATATATATATATATAAATGTATTCTATTTCTTAAAACATCGTGCAGAAAAGAAGCTGTTTAAAATTTTGCATGATTTAATGTATAATTCTCATGCTTTAATTCAAAGATCTTTTAGATAAATAAATAAAACAAAACCATCTGTACTATTTTTGGAAGATAATACTAAAATATTCGAGGAATTAACATTCAATTTTATATGTACGTTTCTTATTAGCTTTTCTCATTCCTGATTCTTTTACCAAATTATAAAAAGAATTACCAGACAATCACCGTATCGTAATGTACCGTACTTGTGCAATTAATTTTGCCAATTTGTATTTGATTTAATGATTGCTCCAATTAGCGGGATCTAATAATAGGCGATGAGAGGGGATAACTTGTCGAGAGAAGATAAGGGTACTTAGCAACCACCCTGTAGGAGCCGCGGGGGCCGGTTGCGTTCTACCCGCGCGGTCTTTTATCCGCCCCTCTTCAGCAGGGTCATACGCATTCGCCACGCGTGTCGCACATTGCCGACACACCAATGGGACCACCACATACGCGAGAGGGAACCAGGCGGGCACGCTTCTGAGGCGCGTGCAGCTGAAGAAGAAGAAGAAGAAGAAGAACAAGACGACGACGACGACGACGACGAAAAGCGCCGCGGCGGCGGCGGCGACGTAGCGGAGGAAGTGGAGAGCAAGGGAGGTTGCGCTGCTATATGTAGCCCCGAATCTTAGCCGGGGCAACTATTACGCCCGAAATTGCCGAAGCGAACGCAACCCCTGCGCCACTCGACGTACACACTTCCAAAACGAGTCCTTCCTCTTGATATCGTGATACACCGGTTCTACTCTATCTTCGCGTTGCTACGCTTTATTATAATCGGTGCGACAAGTGTGCTAGTTTGTGAGTCTTAAGTTGATAAGCATGATTTGTGTACTCTGAGGAGAAAAAGCGAGGAGAGGAAGATGCCGCGGGCATTCCTTATCACGCATCGTAGGTACAATGGTGTTGAGGAAGAGATCACAGGATCTGAAAGAGGTATGTATGTTTGTTAACTTGGCACGCTGTGACTTTGATAAAAAATTTAAAAACGTTAATTTAATTATAATGAATCAGACTATAGAGTTCAAACGTTAAAAGAAGAGAGACATTAAAGATTTATTTTAAAAATACTTGAATTATTAATTTAATTTATCATAATTTTGTAAAGTTATGAGCTAGTAAGAAAGTTTTACACACTTGATAATAATTTTCATAAAATTTTCTAATTCATATATTTTCGAATTAATTTTAAGTTCAAAATAAAAATATTCTATCAGAAGATATTTTCTAAATCACTTTTAATTTTTTTAAAATTTCAAAATTAATTTTTTACGAGAATTAAATGACATTCGAATTTAATGGTTTATTTGATGTATAATTTTCTGTTGCATTACTTATTATATTATCATCAATTAATCTTTTACATTTTTAAATAATTTTTACATAAAATACAAGAATGTAAAATTGTAATACTTGAGTCTAATCTTGAAAAGAAACCTGTTGTATTTATCCTATAACTTTGTAACTTTGATAAGATAATTTAACATAAAAACAACAAAATACCAATATATTACTAACTACGACATAATGCAAGTCTAGCTTGAAAATCCAACATATTGCATTGCTAATATCGTAAATATCTTTTCTGCATCAGCAAAGTAAACTATCTTATTGTTTGAGTCATCTGTTAAAATCACGAAAGTCGTTTCGGTTTTTCACAGAAGAATAATAATCACAACGCCCAAAATCTCGATTTTATACGCACCATGCACCGCAATCAAAGTCTCCTCTTCTCCCGATTGAATTTAAGTCGGAAAAATCTGCTGGTCGTTACTTCGCGATCAAGGTGGTGTCGCACGGATTTAAGAATAGGAGACGCTATTAGATGCGTCACACGCCAGGGTCTACCAAGACGCATACCGCCGCGATGCCGTCAACCCCACCGCAAGCGGACGAGCTTCCTTACGCTTCCGAACGCAATGCGTATATGTGCACGTACACGATACTAAGAAATACACAGAATAAACGCGTTGCGCGCGCTAGGGAACGCCGGGTGAGCGGGGGTTGATGGCGTAGCTACTCTATTTCCGTTCTCCCCGAAAACGGAGTAGCGAGCGGAGCCCTGCTCTCGAAGGTGTTTTACGAATCACGCCGATGTCAGATTTCCTTGCCTCACTAGTCGGGTTTTATCAGAAATGTTGCATATTTGAAAAACATAATCAAATGCTAAATAATAAATTTATTTTCGCGAAAATAGATAATAAAATTAGATATAATTGCTAAACAATTGCTGGTTGTATTAAAAATGTTTAAAATATATTTTGGTTTTAATAATGGTTAATAATATAAAGTTAAAAATATAATATATTTTGGTATGTTCTTAATTTGAATACTATCTCTTGTTTTGTTTTCCTACAGATTTCAGTCCCGAGAGAAGCGTGAGGCTGGCCGATTACAGCGGCGGTCAACCAACTTCCGATGGCGCCAGCGAGTGCGGCAGCGAGACATCGTCCGAGTGTCCCGAGGAATTGTACAACCTGACGAAGTTAGCGGAGGTGAGCCTAGCAGCGGCTGCAGGTACCTTAATTCATCACAACAATGTCATCTATCAGCGACCGGCATCGCCTAGGATTGTGCAGTATCCTGCGGAGACGAGCAGAATTCTTGGGTCTCGATCTTCAATCCAAGTGATGGAAAACCAAGACCAAGTCTTAGGCGAACGGACAAGGCTTTTCTTCGAACGGATCGAGACCGAACGAGAGATCTTGGAGACTCGTTCCAAAGAGAACGCTGCCTTGGAGATTCGTCTTTCGCCACGACACCCTTCTTGTTCTTCGCAGGAGGAATCGTGTCACTCAAAAGTACCAGTTGTACCTGGTATCGGTGTCGATCCGGTATCCGTATCTTCGACCGCATCGATCCAAAGTCGCAGGACGGCCGCTGTAGAATCAAAATCGGAGGACAACGAGGATCACGAGTGTCCCGACTGTGGCAAGAAGTACTCGACCTCCTCGAATCTAGCCAGACACCGTCAGACGCACAGGTCACTGGGCGATAAAAAGGCCAGGAGGTGCCCACATTGCGACAAGGTCTACGTCAGCATGCCGGCGTTTAGCATGCATGTGAGGACCCACAATCAAGGATGCAAGTGCCACTATTGCGGCAAGTGCTTCTCTAGACCGTGGCTGCTGCAGGGGCACATACGCACGCATACAGGTATTGATAAATCATTGTCCATAAAACCACTTTATTTATCGCTTTTATTGATAACTTTGATAATTATACAATTTACCACAATTATGTACGTATAATCGACACCATCTGAAAAAAAAAGAATTAATAATTCTTGTTACTAGTTTAATTTAATAATATCGTTCGACTCTCGAAGTTGTTTGTTGTCCATGACCGATTGCGTTCACTTACAATAATAGATACCTACGTAAATAAACTAAGGCGAACTATTTTTGAAGAGGGTGAGTTTAACGGGCTTTCAATGAAGATGAATTCGAATTAATCATTCATGTTGTGTGATTTTGGCACGCTTAAATATGCGGTACTATTTTCAATTGTGCAAATTACACATATACAACTGTGAAATATATTCGGACGCAACAATATATTTTACGTTCTTCAAATGCGCTAAGTACATTGAGAATAATTAATTGATATCTTGAGCCAAGAAAGAATAAATTTAAAATTGCGAAATATACATATTTCATTTTTATTTTCTATTTTTAATTTTATTCTTAAACAATTTTTTTTATTTTTATGTTATATATTATTATATTTATATTTATGCTTTTAAAGAGTATTTAAATCTGTTAGGTATTCTTTTATATAAAATAAGCTCTTCGAGTGTATCGTTTTAAATTTTTTTAAAAATATATTTTTTTAAATAATTACTTTCAATATAACTTTCATTAGCACATAAAAGAAAGCATAGTTTTGATGAAACTAAATTATATACATACATAAGAAAAAACAATTCGATAATATTTTCAATAATTACTTTACTTACTTCTTCCAGGCGAGAAACCTTTCAAGTGCACCATTTGCAACAAAGCCTTTGCCGACAAGTCAAATTTACGAGCTCATATACAAACGCATTCAAACACCAAACCCTACGTGTGCGGTCGTTGTGGCAAGGCTTTCGCCTTGAAATCATACCTCTACAAACACGAAGAATCGTCCTGTATGCGTTCTCATCATCGATCGTCCACCGATCGTCCAGATAAGTCCGATCAGATCGAGCAGCAGAGGACATCATCATCGTCGGTAAAACCGAGTGTTCCATTATCGTCGTCCTTGAACAGAACGCAAACGCCTTCGTGCGTCACAGCATCGCCTACCAGCGTCATAGTTCCTCGATTGGGACTCGAGCGTCATCAAAAAGACTCACCGTCGGCATTCTCCGCGATCATCAGGCATACAAGGACGTCAGATACGTCTGCAGCGGCACCATCGAAACGACCTTGCAGAGAGAAGACATCCTCGGAAGATCCAGAGACGCAGAGTCCCGATTTGGTGACCAAGGATCCGGAATACGTATCCAGAATGGTCATCAGAACGTCGGTGATATCGCCCAATCCGGAGCACTTGCATCTCCGTTTCGAAAATGACGTTAAGAGTTCCTCGACTACATTCGATTATCCCGACCCGACGAGATCCTCGTCTTTCTCGAGACCCACCACGATGACTTTGAACTTGGCCATCGCTTAAAAATCGGCCAATACTTAGCGATCAAATCAAGTCAACTAATCAATAAAAAGAATTCAGATTTGGCTTCAAACTTACTTTAGCATGAATTTTACAGCAAGGAATTCTCTCGAGATTTAAAAAACTCGACTGAAAATTTTAATCAGATGAGAAGATTCCAGTGTATCCTAGAACTACAATTCGGTATTCCGTAAAAAATTAAAGAAAATTAACTCTCTTAAAACATCTCGGTATTTTATATCAAATTAATGCAAGTTTAGAAATTTCTTTAATTATTTGTTAAAAAATCGTCAATCAAAACAATAATCAGCCCTTCTTTTTTTCGAGATTATAATACCAAAAGATTTAATTGAGAAATTGAAGATTCGAATTATTGAGCAATTGTACAACAAGTCAAAATTACAAATGTTTCTCTTAATCATAAATTACTTTAACTTAAAGTGTCTTTTTAATTTAAAAAGAGAATCTGTTTTCGTTAACATTTTTTTCACCAATATATATATGAAACTATTACCAATATTGCTGGTTTCAGTTCGATAATTGATGGACATTCTAAACAATTTCGATAGTTTTCGCAGGCATTATCAAACATTATGTGACTGTCAATTTTCCTTTTTCGCATTAATTTATTACAATTTTATATTATCGAACAAAGATTACGTCTGATAATGCCAAAAAATTGCGAATTAGCAAAGAATCGACAGTGTTGTGTATGACAAATATTATTCCAAGTATCTTCCAAATTAGGGACCATCTAGCGATTAGTCGTAATAACGTTAAATTTGTAAGCGTGTTTAATTTAGCACAAATTACACTGACGTCGTGCCTTACATAAGTATCGAATCGTGTTTTAGCACGTGCGCAACTCGACATAGCTTCGACAGAATTGGCGTGTACTACGGATGAACGCGTGGAAAGAAATTTTCGGGAGCGTCTGTTAAACGCCAAACTCGTGACCTTATCTATTTAAAGGCCGCGTAGCATCGCTATCACGCTACGTTAAGCGATCAAGATTGATCATCGAGGACTGAATTGCAGTGCCATCGTGTTATTATTTTAAAATTAAATGAGATTCTCTGAGGCTCTTCGAGGCAGCTATCAAACTTTGTAAGATGTAAATACGTACGAATGATAGGTGCGCGAAATGTAGTGAACTTCAACGAGAGGATGTGAAAATATTTTTCTCCTATGTAATCGAGCGGAAAGTTTTTACTGTTACAATCATAAAATAACGTAGAGAGCGATGCAGCATTCGACGTGAGGTTTGTTGTTGCCTTCGAGAAAGAATCTTCAAAAACGCAACTACGCGTCGGGATTCAAGCGTTGCGTCAGGACATCCTCAAAAGCGAAGGCGTGTGTCTGTGATTCGGAATTGCCGCAAAAAGTCGGCTACAGGCAATGCGATCACCCTGCCAAAAATATATAAAAATAAAAAATATATATGTATAATACTATATATTTCGTATGATAGAAATAAGCTTAGACCCATTGGTCGTTCACTAGTACCCACCTATTATGTGATGAATTTTGCTGTATTAATTCTAATTAGAATATCATTTGTATGTAACGTCTAACAAACGTTATCCAGTCGAGCAATGCGCCTGTAGTTTACTGTAGGCTGCTGGCAGCGTTCTCCAGCAGCGAATTCATTATAACGGCGATAAATAAGGTCTTCTTCTTTCATTCGTTTGCGGTGCCAGAGATTGGTGTCCGATCAGAGTGTCGAACTAGTCGAATCCGTTTCGCCATCGTAAACGTAATCTGCCGTCGTAAGAAAACTTTTCACTTGCTTTTAATTTATCATCGCGACGAATATTATCTCGATTGACGGTATTAAATATTCCCTTTTTTTCAGGATTCAACAGACGGCAAGATTACGCAAATTATGCGAGTGGCGACGGTTATGATAAAGATTTCATGTAAGTGTAATAATGTGTCGCGCAACGAGATCGATCGCCGCATTCGCCGAGGAATCCGCTCGAGTTGTATAATTGTAATTAATTGACGAGCGATTCAGACACACGTGCGTCCTAGTCATTCGATAGATCGCCCATAGGCGAGAATAGGGATCCTGATCTAACGATTAAGCACGTAGTCGCGTTGACCACATGTTGTAAATAGCATTCCCACTTTTACGATTTAGATTTTAGTCGCGCGAGTGAAGGAGAGACGTTGACATAGTCGTTTTTTAGGTAGCGATTTATTACAACCGTTGTATTATACGTGCTATTTGTACACCGGAGTGCCTATGCGAAACATTTACCCATATCTTTTTTACGAATTGTAAAAGTCTTGTCTATCGTAATGAAAGAATAATACACGAAGTGATATGTGTAATGTGTATACATTCAGACGCGTTTAAATTAACTTTTCATTTCTCTTATTCAGCTTCTCAATTCCTTTAATCCTTTCCTCATCTTCATTAATATGATAAAGTTTAAAAGTGGTATCAAATAATTTAATTCTAAATAATTCTAAACAAAATATATATAGGATGCATATCGAATTGCAGCACTCGCGGTCACATAAAGCTTTCCGTTCAATACTCTCTCGCTTGGTCTTTTTACTTATTGAACTCATTATCGCGCCGATGAACCATGCGATCATTAGCTACGCTTGGTAGTAGAATAAACAGCGACTAACTGTGTTTAACAAATAGATTGGACTCAATAATTAGGCCAACGAAAGCGAAAGTAACTAACCCGATAAGTCAAGTTAACTCAATGTTGCTTGTAATTGATATATATTTATACGATTTAGAATAGAATATCTCCATATAAATAAATAAATATATAATATATGTGCATATAACATAATAAATAAAAATTACCGTGTAAAATTATAAAAAATGTTTGTTAAAAAAAAATTTCAAATCTGTGAAAAAATTTGGTTTTAAAGGTTTAGGTTTGAGATGTTCTGGATTGTTTGTTTAAACAAGCAACACAAGTGATATAGTATCATTTTTCATTTCTTTCTAACTGCATCATGCAGTATCTTCTACACTGTTAAATCTATAGTGTCAAATTTAACCTAACGTGAGTCGCCACTGCTCCTATTAAATATATCATTATTTTATACTAAAACAATATTTATATTTAACATTATACTACCGTTTTAGTAAAAAAAATTTGACACTATATAATATCAAATTGACACTGTATAATGTCAAATATAACTATTGTTTTAGTATAAAATAACGATATGATTGAGTAGGGGCAGTGGCGACTCACGTTAAATTAAATTTGACACTATAGATTTAACAGTGTAAGACTAAGTCAATGACAGGCGCATATCTTTCGGTAATGAGATCTGCGGCGACAAGACGAGACCAAATGAGATAACGTGATATATACGAGCGTTTGTACGCACTTACATCACGACGCATATTCTTGGAATTTTGTCCAACGATTCTTACTCCCGCCTCGCGGTCACATAGACTCCTATGATTCCAAGCGGCGCTTCGTGGGACTGACTACGATGGGACCGAAGAAGAGACGCAGCGGAAGAAGCGAGTAGAATCGGTGGGAATCTAATCCAACGGGGGTTAGAACATCGTCGAAACGTTGGTTCGCATCAGTCGTGGAAATCGTCCAGCAGACGGTTCGAACTATGCGGCTGTGTCTCATCGTCCTGATCTTCCTCGCGAGCACGGCACTCGCGAGGTACCACGTAAGTTTTCCATTTCCCTCACGAAGAAATCTCAAGCTCGTTTCGCCACCTGTTTTTTATCACGCGTTCAATAATAAGAGGTTCGCAGTGCGTCCGAAAGAGACCGAATGAGTTTGTGAATTAACGTGTCTTTGTATATCTTTGTAAATAATAATGCGTTAACAGCGATCAATTTTAGGTAAAATTATATTTAATTAACAATAAAAATTATTAATAAGTAATAATAAGACTCTTAGAGCGGTATTTATCATCCGTTCTTATTTTAAACTGTCTTAAGTAATGTCTTAAGATGCTAATACGGCTCTCTGATTGGTTCATGACATCTTAAGACTGTACTTAAAACGGTTTTAAATATAAGATCCGACTATGAATATCAGCCTTAATGTGTGAGAACAATAATAATTAAAAATACTAAGGGCAAATAAGAATCAACGCACTGAAGTTGGTACGCAATTAAATAAAATTTTATATTGTAGAAATTCACATAAAAATAAAGCTAGAAAAAGTATAAATTACATAATTAATTCAAATGCTTACAAATAAATTTGATAACATTTCTCGAGATTACATGTTTTGGTTATAAAAATTTTTAACTTTATAATTAATTAACAATATTTAAAATATTAAAATATTATTATTAAGTTCCACGTGAGCTAGCTTTAATTATTTTCTTTTAAATGGTTCATCTCAATAACAATATTCCTTATTTTAGAGAAATTCTATATTCAATTATTCTCATGAATTGATTCATCGATTTGTTAATTCATATTTTGTTAGTGCGTCGTTCTTCTAACAAGCAAGATTTTGAAGATGATTAACAGATACTTATGGGGAAAGCGCTCTAATTTCTATACAAAACTGTAAAACTGACTAAATCGTTGCTGATTTGTAGATGATATTTAGATGTCCGCGTATGCATGAATTACTTATTCATCATCAATTCGAAGTAATAGATAGCTGCTTATCTCTCCTTCTTGCAATTTAGGGCACTTCTTGGCATCGCCATGGTTCGCGCAGCGTTGTGAAATTCAGCAAATCGTCAACGTGTATCATCTATCCACGATGATAAACGCGGAAATACGATCTTCTAAGTATCCCTCTACTTTACTTCATTCATCGCTCCGTAATGCGTCCAAAAATAAGCAGAGTTGTACGAACTGCAATTTTAAAATGATTACAACTGCGTTTACGTAAGAAAACGCGTAACACGATTTTGCACGAAACTGATACCTACGCCGTCACTTCGATTACAGACTCTGATTAATTTTCCAGTAAGCAAACTGTCAGCAGTCCAATGACAACAGGGTAGCAACAATTAAATTTGCTAGCAAATATATTGACATCAAGTGTGTTCACAACATATATGTTTTACGATAGAGCCAGCCGACATAACTTGAGTAACAATAGTTTTTGTTACTAACAAAAGATTTAAGAAAAGACACTAACAGTAGATTTTGTTCGTTTTCTAAATCTAGATTTGCATTCAAATTCTGTTCTACTTCTGTTTCCAATCTGCATCTAGCTCCGTACCAAATCGTATGTTAAAGTCTGTTTGATTTCTACTATTATATTTCGTTGACAAATTTTGCTACATATTTTCCAATATTATATATATTAGATTCTGAATTAAAAAAAAATATGGTCCTCTTGTCAATAGAATCTGTAAAAAATACTTTGTAGAATCTATTCTCGAAAGATTTGGCTGTCTGCGTTCAGTCGATGATTAACTCAATCAGCAGAATTGCAATTGCGACAAAATTTTAAACTATATAATTTTTATTACCCTGAATCTTTATTCTTTTTGTGCATCAAATAATGAATTCATAATTTTATCCACATTAACACTAGAAGTACCGTCCATTATTGACCATTTTTATTTTTTTCAGATTATAATGTTATGTTTTTTTTTTTAAATAAAAGATAGAATTCTGAAATGTTTTAATTTTTTAATAATAATTATATTTTTCAGTTATGATTTTATTTTAATACTAAATATGTGATTTATTATTATATTTTATTTTCATTGTAATTTATCATTTTTTAAGATAGTTCGATTTAACTTTAGTATTAATTTTTCGACGCAGAATGGCGTTACTCAATGTTAATCACCGATTGAGTTAATCAAAGCCTGATCATTTACTTTTAAAAATTCTTAAGGACTTTTAAGTTCGTTAAAAATCTATCAAAGACTCGTGGCAAAATCTGCGTTAAATACATGATTGCGACGCTACGTCTGGTCGGACCGGCAGAAGCGCGCATCCCGTTTCCGCTGTTTTGGATTCCAAACCGGACATCGAGTCGAGATCGTTATTATTGCTCAAACCTGTCGATCCTGTTCCAATTTATAATGTTCCCCTGTAATAGGCTATTTGCGAGATTCACGCTGACGCGCGCGACTAGAAGAAGACAATTATTGAAAGAAAGATTTGGAGGTTAAAGCTCACCGAGATAAGGACGGACGATACAGATTGTCTGGCCTGTTCTCGATCGCAACGCTTTTTTCACCCCCTTTCGACAGCGCTCGAGAGTCCGTTAGTATCGTTTCCATACAGTATAATAACTTCCAATAGACTTATAATAGTCTTAAGATCTGTAATTAATGCTGAAATATAATTATAATGAGACAATGATTTCAATAATCTTCTCGGTTCCCGCCTTTTTGCGGCAGCGTGTTTTGTTCTCGGCTGTTCATTCTCTCCCTTGCCGCCCCTGAATTAATTAAAAATATATAATTAAAAATTTCTACTGATCGTTTACATTGCGATCTCATTATTTTATTATGAATTGCACTTGACAATTGTCTGCAATTGACGTAAATTTATCTTTCTTACTAAAACGGTCGGTTAAAAAAATTGAGAGAGGAGAATCAAACTGAAGTGAGTTGCGAATTTAAATTTCAAGCATCAATTTCAAATTAGAAAATCTAACAAAAATGACTCACTTCAATTTGATTTATTTCTTTTGAATTACAAGATCCTAAAGAACACGAAATAGAATTTCTAATTTTCGTCTAATTAATTTTTATTTGATTAAAAAAAGAAAGATAATCAAATACAGATATATATATTTTAAGGTCATAAAGTCAGATTATAGTATATATAATATACATATTAATTATTTATTTAAATATTAATTATTTATAATACTATTCATCTTTACATAATCTCTTATAATTTGTATAAATAATTAATATAATAATATGTATTATTATAATATTATTATTATTAATATATCATAATTTGAATATTATTCATAGGAAAAGACGCGTTTCGATCGATCCGTACACGAGTATGAGATGAGAAACGTAGAAAACGGTAATGAAGAGAAACAATGGTCTTTTAATGATGACGTAACGGTAAGTGATTATTTGTTGAATTAATATTAAAATATACCAATTAAAATTGATCCTTTCAAAACAGCAATTCGTTGCATACAAGAGCAGGGAGGAGAACGATTGTTATCTTGAAGATGTAAGGCAGGGTCATAGTATTATGTCACGTAAGAAGCGACAATTCAAGATACTCTATGCATCGGCAGTTCTCACGAAACTAGAGGTAATAATAAGTTATACGATATATATATATATATATAAGTTATACGATATATATACTGTTATAATATGTTGAAATTATTTTGTCTATATGTGCATATCTAAAAAGATTAGAATTATGTTTCCTATTTCCATAGTTGTGAATTTATTATAAAGTAAATTATAAACAGTATACATATATGCAGCATTAAATTAAATATATATCATCTGCCTAATTTCCTTGACTTGTATTCATGTAATTATATTCCCATACAGCACAGAATTTATAGCAATATCGCTGCAAAATCTCTGCAATACTGCTGCAACATGTAATGTTGCTGCAATATTGCAGCAGTGTTGCTGCAACTTATGTGCAACTTTGTACTGTAGGGGTTATCATATACGTTTAAGAATTATAAAACAATAATAGGATTTCTATTAGTTATTTAAATAATTACATGTAGAAATACATCAATAATACAATATGTTGAATCAGAAGAAAAACATTAAACATCTAAATTTAATATTTTAAACAGGCATGGCGACTTGCTGGAGCTCGAATCGTTGATTTCTGCAATGGACGCAATATCCTTTTATTACAAACAGTGAGACCTGTGCCTGAGCAAGCTTTCGATCCCTTTTTCAATGAAATCTCTATAGACGAAAACGATATTTCGTCCAAACGCGTAGCTGATATGGTTTTAATACCACTGAAAACTCGGACAAAACGAGATATTCAACTCGAGCAACGAGAGAAGTTGAACAAAAATATGAATCGAATTCGAAAACGTCGGCAGACGAATCAGTTTCGAGGAAAGTTTCGTGGACAGACGCAGTCTCAATATTTGAATTTTGGTAACGATGAAAAAAAAGAGGGCAAGGCCGAAGCTGAAGCCACTCAGCAATCTTCACGCGCAGTAGTTAGTAAGTATTTAAATACTCGATATTCCATTTAATTATATTAGGGTGCGTCTCAAGCCGTGAGTCGCAAGCTCGGCTCGATAATCTGGACGCATCCTTACATCACTGTATAATAATTAAATGCTTCTTTTTTACAAGAAAAGAAATACTTATATTAAAACGATCTGATTAAAAATAACAAATAAGTAAATTAAAAATTAAAAAGTAATATTATTAAAAAATATGATACGAGATTAAAATTGTAAGATTTTAATTATATAAATAAGGTTAATATAAATAGAATTTTATTAAAGATAAAACTTATAATTATCATGTTTTTTCAAATTATTTATGTAAGTATTTTAATATGTTCTCTTTTCAGGTGGTAATCGTGGAATGGGTCAAGCGCAAAGTATGTCATCAGGTGGCACCGGTTGCGAAGATTGTCCCGGATATCCTGGATATCTTGGATATCCTGGCATCGAAGGGGCACCGGGTAAGGTACGAGTTCCACCTGCGCGTACTGACGGATATGTGCAAGTTCCAGGTGCTGGTACACCTGGTATTGTACAGCCAGGAGTTCCTGGAATCCCTTCTTATCCTGGCGGGCAGATAACATATCCAACTGGAGTAGTTCCTGGGGGAATTAGCACCTATCCTGGTATTCGTCCTGGCAGACCAGAAACGTATCCCGGAGGTGTTCGTCCTGGCACTGTCATACCAGGAGCTGATGGGACGTATCCTGGAGGTGTTCGTCCTGGTATTGTGACATCAGGAGTTGAGAGGCCGTATCCTGGAGATGTTCGTCCTGGTATCGTGACTCCAGGAGCTGATAGGATGTATCCTGGAAGTGTTCCTGGGACTGTGACACCGGGAGTTGAAAGGACATATCCTGGTGGTGTTCAACCACCTGGAACTATGATACCCGGAAGTGATAGAACATATCCACCTGGAACTTTAATCACAGGAGATCATGGACCATATTATGGAGGTGTCCAGCGTGGAGGAGTTTTACCTGGTGTGACGGTAGGAGGTGGAACATATCCAGGAGGTATTCAACCTGGAGTTCAACCAGGACAAAGTATGTATCCTCCTGGTGGTATTGTAACCACTTCAGTAACAACAGGTGCCACTGCTGTTACTGGTGTTGGAACTTATCCAATTAGTACTCCACCTGGAACAGGATTACCAAGTGGAACATATCCGGGAGTTCCTGGCACGGGAGTTCCTGGCACAGGAGTTCCTGGCACAGGAGTAATTCCTGGCACAGGAGTAATTCCTGGCACAGGAGTTCCTGGCATAGGAGTTCCTAGTACTAGAATTCCTGGTACTGGAGTTCCTGGTACTGGAATTCCTGGCACTGGAGTTCCTGGTACTGGAATTCCTGGCACTGGAGTCTATCCTGGTGGTGTTCGACTTGACGCTATCCCAAGAACAAGTGTCGGGACATATCCTGGTAGTGTTGTGCCAGGAACAATAACTCAGGGAGTTTATCCTGGACAGCAGACTGTTGTATACCGTCCTGAAGGTGTTCCATCAGGCACTTTACCAAGCGGAGGTCAAGTTCCTAGTACGATTACGACTACAGCATCTGGTACTGGTACACAAGTAATAACTTATCCAGATGGTCGACCAACGAATGGTCAAACGGTTTATTCTGGTGATACTATTCAACCTGGAAGGATTCCTGAAGGTACTCAAGTTGTATATCCAGGTGTTACATATCCTGGAACTATTCCAGGTACATATCCTGGCGGTGCACAACAAATTCCTTCTGCTGGTGGTACTTTATACCCTGGCCAAGTAATCCATCCAGGTGGTCAAGTGCCAACTTACCCAAGCGGACAATACCCAGGCACGGATATTGGAATTCCAGGAACAGAAGGAGTTCAGTATCCAACAGACATACCAAGAGGTCAAATAATTGGAGAGACTGGACGGTATCTTGGTCATTTTCCAGGCGGAATCAGTCAAGGAGTAGACAGTAGACAGTATCCAAGAGAATTTTATCCGGGAACGGTTGGATCTGCAGATACGGAAGAAACTGGGGGCTTAACTAGACCAGCAGGTCCAGCAGGTGTGGCAGACGACGGTACCGAATCACAGGCATCGAGTTCCGTGCAGCAGGTGGATTCGGGTACTCAAGCGAGCGCTTCGGCTCAGGGTAAATACGGATCGGGTACAGCTCAGTCGCAAGTGACAGGTACCTATAGCGGTTCAAAAGCTGGTACTAGCGACGCCAACAAGAGCGCTCAGGCCGAGATCAATGGCGGTAAAGAAGGAGCTACTAGCAATGCGCAAGGCGTCGCCGGTTATGGAAAAAGTCAAACGCAGGTTCAATTAGATTCTGACTCCGGAGCTACCTCGACAGGTGCTCAGAGTAGTGGATGGAACCATGGTACCAATTCGCAAGTGCAAGCAAGTTCCAAGGGCGGAATGGCGGATGCTCAGGCCGACGGCGAGGGAAGTACTTCTAGCCAGGCGCAGATCGGGTTCCAGCCGTATTTGAAGAGCGAAGATGAGAACGTGGAAAAGCACGAGACGCCATTTCGCGGTAGCGGAACAGCATCGGCTCAAAGTGGCACTCATCGAGGTCAGTCCCAATCGCAGCTACAAGGTTCTTTTCAATACGGGATCACGTACACCGGCGCAGCGCAAGCTGGTTCTGGATCTGGTGCTGCATCCTCGCGGAAGCCCTTCAACTTCACCGATTCCGAACTTTTCAAGCCCTTCAAACCGGCTCCTTCTTTGAAGCGACCAACGAATATTGACAGTGCACAGTCAAGTCCGTCGACAAATTCGAATTACAATAATAGGCAAGATGAAAACAAGCAGAATCGCGAGCAAGGCTTGCAAAGCAGCTCGACTTCGAGACAGACTGTCATCCTGGCTTCGAAAAACAATCCGGACGACGCTGACAAGAAGGTGCTCTCTACCGAAAAACCGCGAACGGATGACACAGCGTACGACGAATACGACGATGACTACACGGACGAGGACGATTATCCTACGGGTTCGAAGTTGACAATCAAAGAGAAGTTTTCGGAAATTTTCCCGGGCTCGAGCACGAGTCATCAAAAACTTGACAAGACCATTCAACAGCAAAGTCGCAGTCAGTCGCAGACAATACAGGTCGCTAAAGGGAATCAATATAACATCCGCGTTAGACAAGATTCAAACGTACCGCGAACGGATGATACTCTGCAACCGGGACAATCTGTATCAGGATACACCATCCCACCTGGATTCCGCGGCCGAGTAATGTCGGCCTCTGGCACCGAGACTGTTGCTCAGGGTGACGGTAAATCTCAATCGCAGACTGTATCTTTAGTACCTAAGGACTTGAATAATACTAGATCATCGCTCGTCACAGAGACTAGATCGCTTCAAACCAATCACAATCGTTACATTGGCCGACATATGTCGAAAAACCAAGAGCCTTCCGTTAATCAAAATATATCTTTCGACAAGCGTACGAAATCTACCCCGGCAGTAGCGGCGAAGCCGAGTTACTATACCGTGACCAACAGTTTCGCCGGCAAAATGAACGGCAGCAACGAACCGAGAAAGTATGAACATCGATATTATACTAAGAGTTCCACCTGCGGATACTTCACGTTTTCCTGTAATGTCGTGTACGGTTCCAACGGCAGAACGAAGATTTGCAAGCCAAAAGTGCCGACGTATCCCGATGGCACGCCTATAAAATGTTGAATTATCAAAATATATATGTATATAGGATGTAGTAACAATTATTTCTGTAAAGCATCCTGATTAAATCATTTTTCTCTACATTGTATAGTACAGTGGAATTTATGACTCGCTTAGATAGATTAGATCGTATTTGACTAATTGCTTTCGCGCGCATCAGCATTGTAGCCCATTCCATCATAAATTCGAGTAAGGCACATTCCCTCTTCAGTAGCTTTAACAAAGTAGATACAATAAATATAAAAGTAAAATAAATGCGGACAGAAAGCTTTCGTTCCTGTGGATTAGCAAATGAAGACTAATCTTTCGGGATTGAAAGTTACGCCACAAATATGTACTTCAATGTTGTAATTTTTTTATTGAGATACTTCCAAATTATTGACTGTATAGTATGGTGGACGTATTGTTACATCAAATCGCTGCTATTTATTAAGTTTTCAATAAAATACATTTTAACCAGAAGAAAAATCTTTTCTTATCTTCCCATCAGTTATGAAATATAATTAACAATCTTCTCAATTTTACGTAGGTTGTATCGTATGAAAGTTATCTACAACTATATTTGCGACACGGTGAACTCGCAGATACATATGTAGAGTATTGCTTCGACTTATGCTAAATATTTTCGGTATTGACGTACAATGTTCAGTTATAAATGTCAGGTATCGTATCTTGTACATACTCGCTACTCGATTTCGCCAATCTTTTTCAAGACGAAAAATACATGACGAAACATGTGTTTCATTACATATATATTTTTTCGTTATATATATATTTCGTAAATATGTATATATATACAATATCTTTACACCAATTGTTTAAAAAGGAACGTACAAAATAAAATAATGCGGAATGTAAACAGTGTACAAAATGCACATTGCTGATGACAAATGAAAAGAAGAAAGACATGTTCAGCATTTACAAAAGTAGAAAAACGAATATAGTGATAATAAAATGATTATTTACAGGAAATAATGATTTATAGGAAAAAAATCGATCTTCCTCTCACGATTGAGTAAATAATTATTAAACAGTAAATACTGCAGATGACTTATCTTTCACATCGATCAATAATTAAAATTGTCTGTTGTCGATTATATATATATATATAATATAAAATTAAATAAAATATAAACACAACACATATATTTACATATATGCTTCAAGAAGTATTGACATTTTCATTATTAAACACAGTAGGCGCGTATCTCACGATAGTCATTCGACACGTACAATTCGCCTAGCACAAAGTCAAAGATTAAAAAAGAAAAGAAAAAAAAACTGTTGTCAAGTCCTGTACTTTAGGCCCACTATGAAATCACCTATCCAATTTGCATTTTCGCTATCTGACTTACAACATTCCATCGCTATCGACACGAGCGAATACTAGGCTTGTTGCCGATCGTAGACTGTAACTGCGTCCAATTATTGTTTCATCGATTCAAAAGTGACGACTATATTAGTAACGTACCTTCATTGTATTCACTGGAATTGTTAGCTTGGAACTTTTGTTCCTCAGCCCCGTCTACTTCAGTGTCTACTGAAATTTCGCATGTCTCGTTATTGCTGTAAAGCAATATATTTTTTAGTTACACATATTAACATATCTTAAGGTAAAATGTATATTTTTTTAATTTTAATGTAGAAGATTGTGAATACGAGTTACAGATACTGATTGTGATTATTCTGTTTACCTATTTCTAAAATGTTCCAGTTGTACGTTTGCAGATTCCAATTGTTCTACGAGATCCTCGTTGGTCCGTTGCAGTTTTCGCACATTGTTCGTAGCAGCGTCAACTTCATCCTGAGCGGCAGCCAATTCTTTCTTCAATTCTTCGACTCTCGCTCTCACTCGCTTCACCTCCGCCTCATATTGTTCGGACCGTCTCATCGCGTGTGACAACTCCGTTGTTTTTTCCGCCAAGGATTGTTTCAGTGACGCCTGATACTGCTTCACTTCAAGTAACACCTGCATGAGAGAGACAAGGTAATAACAACCATTTTAAGAAAGATTACTAATTCATAAGATTATTGAACGGACCATGTTGCGAACCAGAATCTCGTGCTGCAATTGTCTCGTGTCTGTATCGGCTGTAGATACCGGTCGTGGTCGCCGCGATTCTGCTCTCTCTTGCAGTTCGTATAATTTTAAGCGGAGCAGCTTGTTCTCTCGTTCTAAGGAACTCTTCTCAGTTTCTAGTTTCTCCCTTTTACTCCACTCTGCTGCATTTTCAACTTGAAGTTTCTCTAGCTAAAATTTTGAAATATAAAGATGTAAGAATATCTATCTATGATATAGTATATACAGGGTGTTTCCAAATTAAATCGCAAAACTTCGGGAGCGTGTAGAGGAGTAAAAAACTAAGAAAAAAAGTCCTATAGACATATGCTCGTTTTTGCTCCGTTTCAGAGAAATCGAAAAAAAATGTTTACATTTCTTGCCATATCTAGCACCGACATATTTGATTACATTTTCCACTTTCTGTTATGAATTTGTCAGTCGCTCTTTGAAAGCCTTTAACAGTAGATGAATTTTGTCTTTTGCAATATGCCGCGTACGTATTCTAATAGTGAATATGCTGATATGGTTTTTGTATACGGTTTCTGCAACGGTAATGCTTTAAAGGCGGTGCGAGAATATGCACGACGATTTCCAAACAGAAGAGTGCCAAACCGAAGAGTGTTTATGTTGACATTTAATAGATTGCGAGAGACTGGATCATTTTCAATTCGACAAGAAAACAACCGATTTCAAGCAGCGTTACGAAGAGATTTGCAGGCAGGGAATAGATTTCCTGCGAAACAAAGCAAAAAGGAGCATATGTCTATAGGACTTTTTTTCTTAGTTTTTTACTCCTCTACACGCTCCCGAAGTTTTGCCATTTAATTTGGAAACACCCTGTATAGTACAAAAATGCATATAGACGTACAAAATAGAATTTAACAACTTTATCAGAAATTCTTAAATACGTTATTAGTTAATACTTAATGATTTCTTTAAAGAAAACGTGATTGCAAATACTTATATAGTGACTTACTTCTGTCCTTAATTCTGTCAAACGACGGTCCATGCTCTCTCCATTACTTGTATTATCTATTAAATCCGCTATATGTTCGTCACTGAGTTCAAGTTGAAAACGTTCTTTTAACTCTAATAATTCTCTCATTGCTTCGGCTTTACTCTCAGATAATTCCTCACATTGCTCTCTTAATTGCCTAACTTCAGCTTTTAATTTTTCCACAGTTCGATGTAGAGAATTGTTTTCCCTTATAGAACAGAAGTAAAATAAATTTATATACGACATAATCAATTAATTTTGTACATTGAGATTTCGTGCAAGACTTACTCTCTTTCCACAGAAATGGTTTTCGTTGCCTCCTGCAATTTTATTTGCAACTCTGACATTTTCTGAGTTAAAGACTCTTCATTATACATATCTAAAGGTTGTTTGTCTAATCCATCCTTTTTGCCATTATTATCCGCGACTAGTTTTGTGATGCTTTTATCTAGTGAATTACTGGGACTCTCCTTGTACAATTCTACTGCATGTTTTGGCACAGCACCTTGCAAAACATACTCCTCGATATCCCTTTCTGGCAGAGTATTGTGACCTCCCGAAGCAACATTTGTTACTTCGTGTGAATTTTTACAGGATAGCATATCCCTTTGTGCACCTAACGCATCACTGGCATTGACGTTGTTGTAAAACTCCAACTGTTCGTCCAATCCAAAAGTAGCTCTTAATTGCGGATCTGATTCCAGAATGGTAAAAATCTGTTGATCAAATTGCCCAGCATGTTTTAAGAGTATCATGTGTATCTTTTCCATCTCTTTTTTCAGCTGTTCATTCTGCAGTTCCAGATCTTGAGATTCATGCTTGAAAGTATTAGCATCTTTAACGGCAATCTCCAATTTCGCTCTCAGAGCCTTTGCTTCATCTCTAGCTGCGTTTCTTTCGTTTCTTACTTTGCTCCATTTCTCACGCCAGTTAGCAGTACAGTCAGACCACCATCGCATCGTCTTTTCCATTTGTGCCGCTCGAGCTCTTGCTTCTTCAAGTTCTCGCTGTCGTAAGGCCTGTTTGATAAGAAAACACATGCAGCAATTAACTGATCAAGTTGTTGCCAAACAAACAATATTATGGTCAATTAAATCTCTCAGGAAACTCTTCACTTATAATTAATATAAACTATTAAAAACTTTAATTCAAGATCATACATGTATATAATGCAAAATTAAGATTAAATATTAAAAAGTCTGAATATTGTAAACTTGGAGTATTAAATAATTTTCTAGTTAGCCTGCAGAACAAAATAAATAATAAATAAATAGCAATAATAACATTTATAAATTTATACTATAGACCAAGTGTTTCTATAAGAAGCTCCAGGTAATTCATTATTTTACTCATCGAGAAAACACTATTTAAAGTTCTATTTGCAAAGTAATTAAAGTCGTGTTATGATATATTCACTGGTACTTTTAGCAAAATACACAAACGAATATGATATAGATGAAATATATAACGTTGTATGTTTATGACATAATCATGACATAAACAAAAATAAATATATTATATACAAAACACATAATATGTTATAAACATAGAATAGGACGCGACTAATTTCAGGTATAATTAATACGGCACAATTTAAATCTGCAGAAAGGAGCTACCTCTTTAGATTCCCACTCGCTGTCGACATAACGCGACGAGGATGGCACCTCGTGCTCCCGCATGTATCGCCGCGAGGAGGTTCCGCTTGTTGTCGACTGTGCCATGGTACGAGCAGCACGTAACCTGCAACTTTGTTTTCGCTGACAGCCCCAGGGCGATCTTTTCGATTGTTGCTCCTTTGCCTTCGCGGCACCTTCCGGCACCGATTTAATGCTGATTAAGCATCCAGAGCATCGTTCCTGCCTCGATCGTACCGTTTAAATGTCGTCAGTCTTGAATGAACAACAAAATTCCGTACATACCACTGACAATATCGTACATAAAAACGTACACATGTAACACACGCACCTGATACGGCTAACACACTACTACACTACGTACACATTTACATAACGGCGATAGCCACTGACAGCCACCTCCCTCACGGAAAAAGAGGAGCTAGTCTGAACTGCTGCGCGCGTAAATTTGAAATGTTATGAATATTATATGGATGTCCTAAGAATATCCAAATATAATACAAAGACGCACAATTTTTCAGCAAATTTAAGAAATAGATTTAGATAGAGTTATTGCCTTTATAAAGTAAATGAGCTTTTTAGAATGCTAAGAAAATTCTAAAGTGTCTAAAGAATTCGAAAACGGATCTTTTTAGATAATGAAAGTTGAAAAGATGTCGTAATCAAAGGGCCTGAAGTATTCTATAATTTTTTAGTATTATATAATTCATCTTATATACAGTATTAAATTTATACAAACTTGATTTTTTCTCAACGTTATCTTTGATTTATCTTTTATTAAAAATTTACCTTGAAAATTCAATGCATCTAAAACTTATAGACATAAAATTCGATTTATTATTACAGATATTGTTACAGATATTGTTACAGACATTGTTACATCTCAATTTATCTTCGCTTTCTACCGCCAACCTTCTGGTGCAAATCCCGTTTGCCTTTTCCTGCCTTCGGCTTTTTAGCAGTTTTACTCGCTTTTAATGCACCTTTCCTCTTTTTATTACCACTTGTTGTGGACTGCTTTATCCTGCAGATATACACAAATAAATATTGCATTATTATACTCAATAAATCTAGATTAAATTTGCACAAGTAAAAACTTACTCTGTAATTCCTCTCGAGTAATCATCGCGTATAATTTTCGTGTTACTCTTCAAAATGCTATCCAGCAGGTTTTTGTTCCGAAGTTTCTCTTCAATAAAACTTAACGGAGGTGCTTTCCTTTTCTTTTTCATTCTTGTTATCTCCTTGGCAATTCCTTTTGCATCTTTCTCTTTCGGTAATCTGTAAAAATTTTACATTGTACTATTTTGTTCAAAGAAAAAAATGTTGTGACATTAAAATTGCAATATTCAAAGAGCATACCTAAACTGGAATTTTCCAATAGATGCAGTTGACGTACGCGCTACAGTTAGAGCTTCAGAAAGCTGTTGGGAATTCGGAAAGTGTTCTCTGGTAGGCAAACCAACTCTCGGTAATTTGATATTTCTTGATTTGGCTATATTGCGAAGTCTTTGCAATTCGTTTTTGGATTGCCTTTCCTGTTTAGCTGTTTTTTCTTTAGCAAACAGATCGTCGGTCAAGCTGGTATCACCTTTGACCTCCATTAACCATTCCTTCTGTTCCTGAGCATTTACTCGTTTATAACCGTATGTTGGAATCCATTTCTGAAAAAGAAAAAGATTTAGGACATCAAACTTAATGATTGATTACAAGCCTTTTTATTAAACTATTAATAGTAATTTAAATACTTTTAATATATTCAATAACTTTTAATAACTTGAAATATAAATGTGACAAAATAATTTCGAAAGTAAAAACAAACCTTCAATTCCTCATCCCACTTCAGTTTGGATCTACCTTTCTTTTTGGTTCGAATTCCCTTCTCTTTAGCAAATTGCTGCCACTTTGTCAAAGGCTTGGGCTTTGGAATGACACGTGAACGTGGCAATGTATAACCAGGCTTGGGCAACTTAGCCACTATAGCTTCGTCTACTCGTTCCACTGGCAATTCCCAGATTCCATTGATCAGCAACTGTACGTTGTCTCTTGTTAGGTCTTTCAAATATGAATTTGGTTTCGACCTACAGATGTAATAAATGTTATAAATATTTTTCAGAAATGAAACAAATCCAAAATATTTTTTTTACAGAGCTAACAACATGTGTACAAAACGGAAATTACTTGAGAGCCTTTGCGTCCAAAGCGTTATAGTCGGACGCGAGCAGAGTTCCCAGATCGACGTCGAGCTCCACATTTTTGTGAACTTTCGTTGATTTACTTAAATCCTCCTTCCCTTCATTCTCTTCCAAGATCGACTTCACAAGATCCATTATAGAGACGGTAGAGACCACATGAGTCGAATTCTTGCAAATTTGAGGTTATGCGATCACATACGATCTCTTTTGCACATGCCTTCACAACTGCACAATATTTTACACTTTCCGTACTTGAGTAGAGAAAAGTTAATAGCGTTTTCGACCCGGCCGGGTTTGCACCAACCTGGGTTGGATTAATGACCTTTTGTGCTCTCCTATTGGTAGAGCGTGTAACGTCAACCAATAGGAAAGATTAATCCAACCCAGGTTGGATTAAACCGACCGCTCAGTGAGCTCTTGTATTTGATTGGTATATTCCGTTAGAACTAAAAATATAGACCAAACAGATACAAGAGCTGACTGAGTGCTCGTTGACTACGTTTACCGTGCTCTTAGGGTGAAATCACACGGTGCGAAAAAAGACTGCGGAATAGAGAATGCGTCATTGAAGCAACCAATCAGCGCTATTCCGAATAGCGCTGAATAGCGTTGATTGGTTGCTTCAATGACGCATTCTTTATTCCGCAGTCTTTTTCCTGCACGTGTGATTTCACCCTTAGG
>NW_017257338.1:2320584-2347774 GCF_001594055.1 Mycetomoellerius zeteki
GGTTGCTTCAATGACGCATTCTTTATTCCGCAGTCTTTTTCCGCACCGTGTGATTTTACCCTTAGTCCGCGACCATACGATAGATGTCTTTGTTTAACCTACAAGATAAACAAGGACATCTATTGTATAGGCCGCGGTCTAAATGCACGGTGTAAACGTAGCCATTGAAGGGTCGTGCTTCTGGATGCACCTAATGGGTGCGTTCAGCAGAACGTTTGTTTTGCAACTGTTGTAAGTTTCCTTCGCGCTAATTGGATCATACTTTTAGATCTAGAAGAATGGTCCTATCTCAGCAGACAATCATAAAACGGTTGCAAAACTGTTGAGTCTGCTGAACGCAGCCATTGGCTGCGTTCAGCAGAACGTTTGTTTTGCAACTGTTGTAAGTTTCCTTCGCGCTAATTGGATCATACTTTTAGATCTAGAAGAATGGTCCTATCTCAGCAGACAATCATAAAACGGTTGCAAAACTGTTGAGTCTGCTGAACGCAGCCATTGCTACAGTTTACGTTACGTGCACTAAAGATTTTCAGTACTGGCAGTAAATTTGGAACACAGCCTTTATACGCGATTGGCTGATTTTGCTGCGCTCAGCGAACTTAAAAAAAAAAGATATATGCAGTTTATGATCATTTTTAGCACTATAAAATAGATCACGTAAACAAAATTAACGAACATCAAGCGTTAATTTTAATCATGTGAGTCGTTTTGACACAATAACCGTCAGCATAAAAAAAGTACTTTTTTGGTCTTGGTATTTTTTCTGTGGCTGAATTGCATATACTGGCTACGTTTACACCGTGCGCTTAGTCCGCGGCCTATACAATAGATGTCTTTGTTTATCCTGTATATTAAACAAAGACATCTATCGTATAGGTCGCGGACTAAGCGCACGGTGTAAACGTAGCCAGTTTTTAGAACTTGGAAGTGAGATAAGTATATGTTTGATTTTTGGTGAAAGCGAGAAAATTCTAGTGCAGATATGAATGCAAAGTTTTTTTTAGTGCAGTCTAATGCAGGAGTAAAAAAATATCCTTTTGTATGTTGAATGAATTTTGTATTCCTCTTTTCTCCCCACTTCCCATTGCGGTTATGCAAGAATGCAAGTCCGTCTGAACGGGACATAAATGACAGAAGAGGAATTCTCGTATTGGATACGGCCTACGGAACGGTGTCACGTGCCCCAGACAGTCTCGTTCCCGTCGGGCTTCGGAGCTTTGTTGGCTTCGTGTCTTGTGTCGCTCGGAGCGGATCTTACGATCGACTGGTGATACGTCCCCGATACGCGACTTTCGTTCGAGAGATCCGTCTCGTCCGGCCGTTATCGATTAACGCGAGAAGAAGCTTTCGTTGTACGCCTCACCAAAGAATTCTCCAGATTCGCGCGGCCGTACATGTCATGGGATATCGAGAAGCGGAGTCTGTTGCTACGCTAGCTTTGTGACTCATCGTGCGATCGACCCACTTGTCACTCGGTGTTGACAAGTGTGTATCAGTGCGTATATACGCGTGACAGGAGTGGGATTGCACGTTAAAAAACAGCGATTGTCAACGCGACGTATTTTTCGATCGCGAGCCTCATTATCCGCACCGCGTCATCAGCTTCATCATAGAGAAACGCCGAGGAGTGACTTACATTTACGATAATTGGTTAGTTCTATCTAACGTTATTCACGAGGATTATCCAGAGAAAGACTCGAGAACTTTAATTTTGACGTATTAAATATAATGTACGCATTACAAAGATGTCCATATACAATATCGTATAATTGAATTTGTATAATTTAGGTAATAACGTCACTGACAGCTCAAAGATGGATGCCGGATTCTCATCGTACCACAACGGTGGTCCCACGCGAGAACAGGACTTTGGCAGGTTGTCCCAATCAATTGGCACTTCGATATTGAAGATATCACAAAATGGTAGGTTCTGCAATTAACAAGCTTGGTTTAAAAAATACGAGATACTTATTTCGATGGTTTGCTCGCAGTGTCTTCCATGCAGAAAATGGTCAATCAGCTGGGCAGTTCCACTGATTCTCAAGAACTCAGGAATCAGCTGTAAGTCATAAGAAGTATATGAATGCCCTTTTCCATCAAAAAATCTGTTTTTTATTCCTGCATTCTATGAATTGGTACACATGGTGCAGTAAGTTGAAATAAAATAAACGTACGTTTGTCTTTTATTGCATAGTGTGTACCAGTTTAGAAGAAATAAAAAATAGACATGTAGATTAATCTTAGTTCAACTTAGAGCCAGTTTATAACAAGCCGTAACCACCTATTATAAACCTGCTTTTACTCTTTATCTTGTTTCAGTTCTAAGAATTGGAAAAAGATGAGTGAGTTGAATCGAGATTAAAGTTAATCTACATTGGTAGAAACAGACATGATAAAATTTAATTCAGTTTTGCCTCTTTAGTCACTGATTTAGGATTCATCATCTAAGATCAACTTGGTCTGTCCATTATTTTATTGGAATTTAATAACCTAGAGTTTCATCACTGTTAAGATTAACTTTAATCTCTGTTCATTTTTTATTTTTTTAATTTTAAGAAAGATGTAATTCTAAGAAAAATATACAATTAACTTTAATCTTGGTTTAACTTACTGTTTATCTTTTTTTAATTCCTAATTTTACATTGGTGGAACCGAACCTCATTTGTTAAGCAGAATTGATCATCATAATTAACACATAATTGACTGATCAAGCTGATCAGAGATGGTAAAATTAGCCCTTACTGACACTGATTTAATTACCAACATACAATATATTAGATTGATAATGAGGAGGAACCTAATTAAATCTTAGTATATCTGAATAAACGGAGATGAGAAATTATTATTTTGCAGGCATCAGATACAGCACTACACACAACAACTGGCGAAGGATACCAGCGTTCATCTTCGAGATTTGGCTGTATTAGCGAATAACTCTGGCTCTACGAGCCCTGGGGAACAAAGACAGCGGAAAATGCAGAGGGAACGCCTTCAAGATGAATTTACCACTGCATTAAATTCTTTTCAAGTAAATATCGATATAAATATATTTTAATACGTGATAATTACGTGTTCATATATCTAAGCTGTATTATATGTTTATGAATCTAGGCTGTACAAAGGCTAGCTGCTTCTAAGGAGAAAGAAATGGTCAGGAAGGCTAAGGCTAGTGCAGGTATTGCGCCGTTTGGAGAAAAGAAACAGGATACTCTTATCGAGTTGCAAGACAGTAGAACATATGGAAGTGATCATGCAAAACAGCAGCAGGAACAGATGCAAGAACAGATGAATTTACGAATGTTAGAGGAACAGGAAGCTAGTATAAGGCAATTGGAGGTAAGTGCTTTCAAGATTGTCAAAGATTTATATGTGAATACATTTTATACGTATGTTTATCGTTTTGCAGAGTAACATTAGCGATATTAACCAAATATTCAAAGATCTTGGAGCTTTAGTATACGATCAAGGAGAGGTGATTGATTCTATAGAAGCATCAGTTGAAAGAACCGAGGTATCTGTTAACGAAGGTGCTTCTCAAGTAAGGCAAGCGAGTATGTATCAGACTAAGCTACGCAAGAAGAAGTGTTTTCTTGTAGCGATCGCGCTGGTCATATTGGTGATTTTGATTGGTATCATAATTTGGCAAAGCAAGTAAAAGAAAAACAAAATAAAATATACACATATTTATATGACAGTGTACAGCATGATAGTACATATAGTGCTATACAAGATTGCTGTCTGTAAACAGTGGCAGAATCGCAGGTCGGATAAAATTCTTAGTGACATTTCTATTCAATCTTAATTATTTTAAAATCACGTAAAAGATAGCATTGTCATAAAAATGCAGGAAAGTGAAGAAATGTCTTGTGAAATTGATCTGTTTAATTGTGATAATCGTAGGTGCGAGTTCTGATTTGCAAGTAAAGTTTTAACGGCGTGTCTAAAGTTGCCGCAGTCCATTTGTACGTTTCAATACTCATCAGTGTATAATAATCAACTATATATAATATATACGCGCGTATGATAATTTAGGTAACTTAACACAACTATAGATAATAAAGCTAGATATGTATGCGTGTGATTGTGTGAAATGCTTGTATGAGGTAAAATAAGTAACAATGTATGCTTGGTATCTTAATGCAACTGTATGTGCCTGTAAAATATCTGAAGATCTATTCCTAACAGACTCAAGGCGAATGTCTCAGAGCATTATAGTACTTTAAAAACACATAATAATTCATACAAGTTAATGTGTATTATATTTAGTTTATATATAGGGATGTTGATTTTTGTTTTAAAATATAATAAACAATATGTATATATAAAAAGACTGGTAAGAGCAAGCTCTAATTATTCTTACCATACAAATCTTACAATAAACAATTAATAAAATAAAACTAACGTTTTTAGTCGAGGAACTTTATATATATATATATATATCTACATTAAGAGAATTTAATATCAATAAATATATAAACTATATAATTTTTATAAAAAATATTTATTTATATAAACTTACAATTTATAAACAAAATTTTTATATAAAAATTGTAAATGATAAAAAAAGTACATTTATATATTAATGTATTATACATTTTCTTGAAGCCAATTTTCTAAATGCATATATACTATTTCAATTTATGTAATATATTCACAAAAAAATTTTGTATATTGTATATAAATGTATACGCTTCAGGAATCAATGCTTCGAGTTCGACCTCTTCCAATAAACGAGGAAATTCTAAAATCCATAATAATATGAAATGGTAATATAATTATTGATACTGCTTATCCGAATTTCTTTTACTTAATATTAGTATGTAATAACATTTTATAAAATAAAAAAAACTGCTATTTGGAAACAACACAATTAAAAGAGAAGATTGTGATGCATTTGTGCGTTACTTGTCGCAATGAGTTTCAAAGATCTTGCTAAAAACCGGTTGTATCTGTTCCAGCATATCTGAAGTCAACATTGCCCTCTGTTTTATTTTAAAGGCTGACGCGTTGGATTCTCGAATTAATCTTGATGCGGCGTAACACGCTACTATCGAAGGAGACAAGGCACATTCGTTAGTTCCTGCAGAGATAGCCCACCACCAAAATACCGCTAATGAACCAGATAAGAGGTCTCCCTGTCCACCGCATCTCCTTCCAGAACCAGCCAATGCACACGATACAGTCTCGGTGCCTTTGTGACCATCTACAATCACGTCCTTTGCTCCCTTATGTAGAATTATGACATTTTTTCCAAGAGTTTCCGCCACGTGCTTCATGTCAGAAACTTTAACTACAGGAGTAGGTGGGACATTCCTGTCGAGTACTGCTTTGATCAAACGACTGAACTCCATTGCGTTAGGTGTTAGGACAACACCAGGATAATCCTTTATGATTTCTGGCTTCTGACAGACCAGGAACAAGCCGTCCGCGTCGATAATCAGCGGCTTCCTTGCCTCTCGGCAGATCGTTATCAATTCAACGATCGTTTTGAATATCTTCTCATCTCTGCCAAGTCCAGGTCCGATCAGAATAACATGCAGACGATCAAGCCAGGGTTTTATTTGTTTTATCGCATCCTGATGGTCCAGAACTGGATGAACTATCGGCTCTGGACTGAATGACTTAATAGGAATGCTAGCGTCCTTTATGCAAAATACATGAACAAGATCAGCGCCGGTTCTTAGCGCACTCATGGCTGCGAAATATGGTGCTCCCGTGTATTCGGTGCTACCCCCAAAGATTCCAATTCTGCCGTCTTGACCCTTGTATTTGGTATTGATTAAACTTGGTATCACCTTCCGTATTCCCTTCAACATACGTTCATCCATAGATGATGATGCAGACATCGTGGACATTGATACAAATCTGATGTATTGCCTGTAGACAAAATTATGGATAACAAGTGCCATTTTTGAGACAAGGAAAAATAGCTCTTAAAGTATACGAGTATACATCATTTGAAATCACAAACCTTTTACAAGAAAAAAAACTGTATGAAAGAGTTACAAATCAAGTTATCTATATTCTTCAAATTTTTGCTTGCCTTTACCTATAATAACCGACAAAATTATTTCCTAATCTCTTCGCACAATGAAAGATGTCGAACAAGACGCACAAATGTAGCACAAAACTGTACTTATTATTTTTATATTATTACGATGGGTTTATAATATATCTGTCAGAACAATCTGTTCTAATCTACTATTGATACTCGAATTTACAAATTCCGTTACAAAATAAATAATATTGCGAGACACAAATATAACTAGGAACGATTTTGAGTTAGGTTAACATGCTTTGTTCTGCTCATCGGCCCCAATTAACATACAGATTTATTTCATTTACTAAAAAGTTGACGAGTCAGGCACGAAAATGTCGCGTCGACATAACCTTAAAATACAATAAGTTTCGCACGCAATGATTTATGATATTTGTATTATACTTATAAAATATGTTATGTTATTATATACGGTATGTTATAATAACAGTATTCTTTAAACTTAAACGTAATGTACGAAATAACGCTAGAAAAGTCGCAACTGATGGATAAAAAGTACAATCTTTCTCGTTGGATTAAATATTTAACGAGCTTTGTTGCAACTGATTTTATTACAAATCAAAGTAAATCAGATAATAAAAGATTTGCTTTTGCATTTCCGTATGGCCTCAACTTCTTCGCAAGAAAAAAGAAATATTAATGAACGATGCTCCTGAAAACATGAAATAATCGAGAATTTCTCCGTAATTCCATTTCTCTTAAAATAAAAGGTTAAGTCAGCTTAAGCCTGGATTGAGAATGAGACGCATAAATGGGAGATCAGACTTCGACCAATCAAATCACGCCGATTTCAATTTGCTTCGTCCCGATTGGTCGCACCTAACCTTTAATCCTCACAAAGTAGCGCTGATACGGGCTTAAGCCTCTTCTGTCTCGTGTCGAGCACGTTGTTCTAGCCGCATCCTGGTAGAAACCAACGGAGCAGGAATTCTTCAGGAAGGATGAGTCTTGGGAAAGTACGTACTTTTGAGAAATTCACTTTAAGTTAATATGGCTTTGGGACTTTGAGAAATGTGTGGAATATTTATAATAAGTGTTTTTTTTTAAGCTTTAGAATGTATGACAAATTTTCTTCTTAGGATCACACATGTCGTGCAATTATAGTAGGTTCCGTTAAATTTCGTGTTTTTTATGGATACAAATTAATTTCTCGATCTCAAAATCTTTTCAGATGTTGACGACGAACGCGAAGATAATTAAGAGTAATGGGGCCGAGCCCGACCAGTTCGAGGTTAGCGTTTCTCAAGCCCTCCTCGAATTGGAGATGAACAGCGATCTCAAATCGCAGTTGAGGGAACTCTACATCACGAAAGCGAAGGAAATTGAAACGAATAATAAGAAGGTAAAATCTCATTTCTTGCAACCTGCTTGTTATCTGAATCCATTCTTCAATATGTTTTAATAATTTTTTTGTTTATTTAAGACCTTAAAAATCAAGTTTGTTATTTTTTATTTTCAATTAAAATATGCATTAACGCTTTTTAGGCTTTCATGGCTGTTATCTTTAAAGAGAGGGTTTGCAGGTTATCGCTATATTTTTATCCATTACTAATACCTATTCGGTAGGTATTAGTAATGAAATATGAGTTCTTAAATAATTTACTATTTATCATATTCTTTTATTTGTGTAATCTTCCACCAATCAACTTTTTATAAAAATAAGTATTCATGAAATATGCTGGTCGAGATTGAGAATCCAAAATTCAGAACTACGAGTGACTGCTTTTGTATAGAATCATATCTTATGTTAAAATTATTTTTTTAATGACTTTACATACTTGCAACTACATGCAAATTAAATTAATTTTAGTAAAGCATTTACACTCTGATATCTTTTTGTATAATATTCCTTTAAGAAACTATTTTGAGACAGAGCTCTGTTTTCTTACAGTCCATTATTATATACGTACCTATGCCGAAGCTGAAAGCATTCCAGAAAGTTCAGACACGGCTGGTACGTGAGTTAGAGAAAAAGTTCTCTGGGAAGCATGTGATGTTCATCGGCGAGCGTAAAATCTTGCCCAAGCCGACAAGGAAAACGCGAACCAAGAACAAGCAGAAACGTCCTAGAAGGTAAGAAAGTAAAAAAAAACTAGATAAAAATATAAGTTATGTTTAGGTGAAATTAGAGTCCTGTTCTTTTTAGCTGAACTATTGTACGGTCCATGTTTTCTCTTTCTTTTCATATTGGAGAGAGAAAAAAAGAGGATAAATTGTACAAGAAGTTTAGCTAAAAAGGATATACTTTAGCTGAATAGAACGATTATATTTATATAATATTAATAGAATTGTCAATATAATATTGCACATAACTGTGTGATTAATGTTCTATGATACATTTTCTTTCAGCCGTACGCTGACTTCGGTTTATGATGCGATATTGGAGGATTTAGTATATCCCGTAGAAATCGTTGGCAAGCGTATTAGAGTCAAACTCGATGGATCACAGCTCATTAAAGTTCATCTCGATAAAAACGAACAGACAAATATCGAGCATAAGGTGATCATTTATTCTCCTTTATTTTACGTAAAATATCAGTTCTATCGTTTGACAACAAATTGTTATATACTTTGATATATCTTTAAACAGGTCGACACCTTCGCTTCAGTTTACAAGCAGCTGACTGGACGGGACGTCACGTTCGAATTCCCCGAATCTTATATATGATAAATGTAAGAAAAATAAAAGTATTTTAATCTACATTGTCATTTACATCTCTTTTTATGTCTGCCCTTATTATTTAGTATGTTTTATTGGATTAATATATGTATAGAAATACTTGTAAAAGAGGGAGGAGGAGACTCAATGATATGAGCATAGAAGATAGGAAAAGATAAGAAACCACTAAAATTGCAAAAAAATCAAGTCAAATATATACTGCTATGATATAGCATTCTTCGCTTACAATGGTCAATTAATTTGCAGCTTTATGCAATTTAAATAACATTTAAAAATAAATCCAAATTATGTTAACAAATAATTATAAATAATTTGATAAGATGATAAGGTGATACAGATTATTTTATCAACAATCTAAAAAAGAATACAATTTATTAATAATTTAAAAATTATTTTTCCAAAGTTTGAAAAAAAGCAAAGAGAAAGAAGAAACACATGATATAAAATGAGAAAAGTGCAGTAAGCGCGAACAGATCTTTCATAAGAAATACGTCGGTAATAGTCGGTAATGCTGGCATGACCATGCTGGATTGTGGAAGACAATTCATGACAATTCCAGCAATATGGCGTTCACACTGTGGACATTCTTCGAAGCAACTTTGTTATGTTTGAATGCGATTTGTGTTCTGAACGAGGAAAGATTTCTCGCGAAAGGTGATAATTAAGCACGCATTCATCATATTTATTTATTTAAATGAACTTATAAATGTACATCTTTTTAACTTAAAAAAAGGTTAATATTATAGGTTATAATTTTCAATTTTGAGGAATAAAGTTATTTTTCTTTAAATATGTTATGTTTATTATCAGTCAGGGATAAGTTAAAAAATTATTACAGTTTATTAATTATTATGCTTTATAAAGTATTATACTATTATAGTTTATGAATTATTATATTTTTATTTTACAGTTGGTTGGGCGTCATGGCAAAATGTACAAGGATTTGGAGAACCTCCGACAGCTAAGTCGCAAATATTAAATCTCATCAAGTCGATACGAACTGTGATGAGGGGTAATTATAATGAAAGACTTATGCCTATTTAGCATTGTGATTTTTGTACAACTTTTCTACGTAATATATTAATTTTCAGTTCCTCTGATATTCTTCAATATCTTGACATTAGTCATAAAGCTCATACTTGGTTGATAGAGAAGAGATATAGGACAGGAATGTGCGAATGGAATGCGCTGTGTGCAAGTTTACGTGTTGAAAATAATGTGTGTATGCAAAAGAATCATTAAATTATATTATTTTTACTTTTACGCCAATTTTTATCTTATATGTAATTTGAGTCATATGTCAATTTGCAAAAATTTGATTGAGTGGGATTTTCTGTATAAATAAGCAATGTATAATATATGCATTTTTTTTATATTTTAGATTGATTATTGTAACACAATACTCTCTGTGATCCAAGCATAAAGGCACAATTTAAGTGTTACATTTTATTTATTGATATTTCTAAATTTAAAACCGAGAGTACAATTATTCTTGTGTAGTACAGATTATTTTTGTCAGAATTAGAATGTTTTAAATTAAAACGTTCTTTTTTTATCTGCAGATGTTATCGACTGTGCTTATGTGATTTTAAGTTCGAGTATCGATATTATCTGTGACTCACGAGAGGCGGTTAGTGTCGGTGAAATCTTAGGCCGGAATCCATAGTCCGTTCTTAGGCTGTGTTCCGTTTCGTGCATGATGCGCATGATGCATCATTTATCCTTGTTACTCATCGAATGTTAAACAAGAGTAAATGATGCATAAAGTTGGTTCTACATTAGTCGCATCGCAGCGTCGTAAGCGTTGCGGTCCAGTCAAGCTAGCTCGACTCTGATTGGACTACAACGCTTGCAACACGCTTGCGACACTGCGATGCGATCAATGTAGAACCAGCTTTATGCACATCATGAATGAAACGGAATGCACCCTTAATCTCAAGCAAGGGGGTCGATTGTGTATCTCTAAATGAGATGAAAATTACACAAAAGTGAGCTAATTCACTAGAATATTCATAATTTAATTGGTCAATATGTAGTGAATTTGTTCACTTTTGTAATTTTCACCTCATTTCAAGATACACAATCGACTACAAGGTCTTAAGATGCTAATACGGCTCTCTGATTGGTTCATGCACTAACTTAAGACCATCTCGAATCTTGAGCACCGTCTATGGTAGGATTCCACCCTTAAAGTCATTGCGGTACTTTATAATGTAGTGACTATCTTATTTTGAAGCGCCTCTATGTCTACAATGTGGACTTGAACTACATAGTCAATGTCCATGATTTTATCAGTAATGTCCACGATTTTTTGTTCTATTCTATTTTCTATTCTACGCTATATCCACGATTTTCAGTCCGTTAGATAGAAACGATGAATAATCAATCTATCGGCGTTTGTTCCATTTATATTTAGCAGAAAAACTCGCAACGGATCAGCGGTAGACACGAGACAATATAGCTAACGGCGATCTTATCCCTGTGAAAATATTTCCCTCACCCCCGTTTTTAGCTCATGCCCGGTTTTTCAAGCGTTGCGTTATTCGTAAATAACTCGGGAAGAGAAAGATTTCCTTAACTCACAATTTTTTACATAGACGCAACGGGGCCTCACTTCTTACAAATTATACTTGCCAATTTTATTAATAAATAAATTTTATCCTTATAAATGGTCACATGCGAATATACATATATAAAAATATATAAACATTAATTAAATACATAAACATATAATTATATATGAAATATCGAAATATGTCTTCTCCCCATACATCCTTCTTTCTTATTAAGTTAAAAGAAAAGAGTAAAACTTTAGAAATAATTCTTAATTAAGAAATGAAAAAGGACACAATTAATATATAAGTGAACCAAATAAGTATTATTTATACAAATAAAGAAATATTTTTATATACTCTTTTACAATAAAAATTATCTTTTAATTTTAAAATTTTAAAATTTATTTTAAGAATTTATTAATTTTTTGCAACTGTCTAAATCAGTATAAAAATAAAATCAAAATCAAAATATGATAAAATAAAAATATAAAAAAGAAGCATTAAAATATTATTTATATATTGTATAGAAATTATATTAATTTAATAAAATGTTGCTAACAAATATAATTTAAAAATAAATCTAAAATTTCTGTGCATTATATGCATTAGTTACTTTCGACAAGTTCGTGAAGAAAGCTTCATCTTTAATTTTTCTTAAATCGTTCATTACTCGAAAACTGTTTGACTAATTTTTCTTACCATTTTGTCATCATTTACGACCGCAGTCGCGTAAGCAGCGCGAAAAGATTAACCAACCGGTTGAAAAGGATATACGCCTTGCATAATTCTTATATGAGACAGGCACTTACGCGCGCCGCGTTGCTCGAACAGCTGGAAACGCGCGATAGGTCGTAGCTTCTGCTCATTTCCATTTCAATTATTCTTTCCCGGATCATTTGAATCGTAAATAGCCTAGTCAACGGCCAGCGTATAAATCGTCGCGGAAGATCGCCGGGCAATACGCACGCCGATCGGCGCTTTCCTCCTTGTGAATTTACGAACAAGGTATTGCTCGTGGAAGACGATCGATTTTTTTCTCCAACTTTCTCCCCTTCTTCAGCTTTCTCAGGATGAAAGAAGAAGCATCGTGCTGAGACAATCAATGACTGTTACACCGTGTTTCGCCGTGCGCGAAGCACGTAAAGACTTGTTAGCATTATTAAACGTGACTTGCGCGAACGACGTTCGCACAATCGTCTCAACGCTTCACTACATTTTCTCCCCATTTCATCTTTTCTTTTTGTTAACACCAAAAGTACCTTGTGCAATTAACACCTAGATTTTTTACAAGAAAAATTGAAAATCATAGTTCCTTATTTAATATTTTATATAAAAATAAAATATTTATTGTCGCGAGATTGGGATTAATAAATTAATAATGTCTACATTCGAACATTGTAGTTAAAGTTAATACGTTCCGTTGAAATGTAATTAATTGATTTTATATTTAGAATAATATAATTTTATACTTTATTATTCTTCATATATATATATTATATATATATATATATTATAATTCTCCACATATATATTACATCCATTTATGTTCTCCTCTATTCTATTTAGAAAGTTACATATATTTTTCTAACGAATAATCGGCCACATGGAATCGAGTTTGTCTAAAAATCGCTTTTATTTATTGCTGCAAATTGCTGTAATAGATATATGGAATTTTAAATAAGTCTACGTTGACCAATGTTCAACATGTTGCCACAGGATTGACTACAGATCAACCGAAGAATTTACGGACACAAGGAGCGCCGGTGATTCTGCAGCGTGAAGTAATGTTATAACGGCATAGATCATTTTTACCCGATCTCCAACGGTGCACATTGCCAAGATGCAACGTCGATCGCGGTTGTGCAAGAACGTCTCTTGTCCGATTTTACCGTACATTGCAATGCTCATTGCTAGCGGTTCAACCGTCCAGTCTGCTCAATTCAGGACACGTGCGTCGATTCACCATGCTCTTAAGTTAGCTCCGTTCACCCGGCAGAAGAAATACTTGCGAAAGTATTCTCCCCCTCGGGGATTCCTCGCGGCCGACTCTTCGTCGAGGAAACGCGAAAATACTCATACAGGACCCTTTATCCGAAAGACATTCTGGGAACATCCTTCGTATATGGCACAGAACATTAAAAGAATGTTGTTGAGATGTTACAATGTTGAATGTTGAAGTGTAAATGTTTTTCAACGTTGAATCTATGCTCATTTTTCTACATTGATCGCTAATGTTGCTGTAACAACAACATTCCTATACAGCACAGAACATTGAAAGAACATTACTGAAATTTTGCAATGTTGAAGTGTGAGTATTTTTTCAATATTGAATCTACATTTCGCGAATGTTGATGCAACATTCAATGTTACTAATATGTTGATTCAATATTAGTGTGCTATATGAGTTTAAAACATTCAGGGAATATAAGGACGTCCTCTGAACGTTTTTAGAATGTTCCTTGGAGGTCTGTGTTGTATGGGTGGAACTGCGAGATTGATGTAGGCGTAGAAGTAATTAGCACGATTTTGGGAGTCGACATTTATAATGATTGCTTGATTATTGTATTTTAAATTAACTTCCATCAGGGATTCTTACTACTGACAACGAGAGTCGCTTTCAAGAAAAGAGAGAGAAACGATAATGAATTCAGCCGACTCGTCGATTTTAAACATCTTTCTATAGCCGTAAGTTAGAATGATTGTTATACTTGGTAATAAGTATTATCGGACATAGTGAGAAAGTTTGTAGATCTTAAATAATTTGAACGAGCTTTTACTATTATTCTTTAGAATTATTCCCGCGAGAGAATCCCATCCTCTCTCTCTTTCTTTCTCTTTCTTTTTCTCTCTCTCTCGTATCTCGCCGCGGGAAATACGCGCAAAATGAAATCACTCTTTGCTGGCGGGAATAACACGTCGTTGGATTGATTTATAGCGAAGTACGGTATCCAATTAGGGTTCGCGCAATCTAACGACGTGCAATCCGACGCAATTCTGCAGTTACGAAAAAAAAGAAGACAAACGGGAGAGAATGGGAGCAATTCGTTGGAAGTGTCTTCACAACTCTTTCCTCACCGACGACTAGGGTGATCCATTGTTGAGCAATACGCGCGTGTACTTCGCGTGCCACTGCCAGAAGTGCAGAAATCAGCGAAAGTACGGGGGAGAATCAGCAGACAGTGTACATCCGGTCCATTATATTTTACGCGTCTTGACAAATTTGCTTCCCATAATTGAAAACACCGGCATTGTTGGTGCATCGCACGTTTCCTTCCTCAATATTCCTCTCCTCTTCGTATGAATCTTTTCTCGGGCATGCTGATCAAAGCCACAGTCTTGCGATACTAAACGATCCGTCTTGAACACTCTCGAAGTTTCTGCAAGATTTCGTTTTCTTTATATCGATCAGTGACGCTATTGGAACTTTTGTTCCTCCCTAGATTGGCTGAAAGACTATCTCTCTTCAGCATTTATATTTTTTTCTGAGTTTTATCATAATATTTGATACAATATCGTAATAAAAACATATTCGGTAATAATGAATATTCATTGTAGAGACGCACCAAATAACAATTACAGGTGTTTCATGTTTTCAGAGTTTTTATCAGTATTATAATGATGTAGATTCTAAAGAGGTATCTTATCATTATTTGAGAAACAAGTTTCTTATCTCCTTTTTTATATTAAACGGGAGTTATTAAGCGAAAAGTTTCGCTTTGGTAAATTAATTATTGATTTGTATAATGTATTATAGAAATATATATATTTAGATTAAATGCCCGAGAAAAAATTTTTTTACATTTTATTTAATATGTATTTTACATTAATCATTTTTTAAATATTAGAATTACCAACGATTAACGTATTTATTTCTGCTATTTAAATATGCTGTACATATATTCTTCCGTGTCGAAAAAAAGAGTAGAAAGAGAAAGTAAATTGATTACTTTATTTATTTACAACAATTTTATTTATTAAATTATTCCAAATCAGTACGTGATCTTTTAAAATTGCATAATTAGAAAAATTACATTATAATTTGTTTTTTCTTCTATTTCTATCATTTAATTATTTAAAATTAACAATAAAATCATATAATAGATGAAATTATTTCTAATATCATGAGATTTTTCAAATTACGTAATTTAAAAAATTTACATACTGATTTGGAACAATCCGTTGTGTGATTTATTTATTTCAATTACATGATTTCGTCGTGTAACTTTGTGACGTGATTTTTTTCAGTAGGGTTACGTTTTCCAAATATGTATTGCTACAAATTAAATATAGAAACTACTATTTTCTTATTAGTAATACATTTCCGTTTGGTTTTTGTTACGATGGTAGGGCAATTAATTTCTATAAATTGCTGCAATTTGTTCTCTAACTTGTATAGATGATGCAAAAAGTAGGCACGTAATCAAGGATATCGTACGCGCGATCGAAGTGAATCGTGTGCCAGTGTAACTGGAGCGTAGATCATCGCGGCATATTTCTCTCCTTTCGCATGTCGGCGGACGAGCATCTCTTGCAAAATTCCACGGAGACTCTCACACCGCGTGTATGCTCACCATCTCTTCGTCCTCTCCTGCTCGATCTCACCGTACTCCCTGACACGAAATCGCACGCGCGGCACTTTCCCTGCCGTGGACGTTGCAGGTACACACGTAAGGTCTTTCGGGACAGATAGCCTGGCTGATACCACGCTTTCCTCCGTCTCCCACGGAACCATTTTTAATAGGCACTTTGTAGTGGAGTCATCACCGTGTTTCCGCGCGCTTCGCCATCACGCAAGCCTGTACTCCAGCTTTGTATGTACGACACGACGCGCGACGCTTCGCTTCGCTTCTTCGCGCGATCGTCGTGTCATTCGACAGAAGGCACGCGGAAAAATCGCCTTCGGAATTACAAAATTATTTGCCTCTCGTTGTCTTACGCATATTTGTGTACCTAAATAATTATATCGAATGCTCAAACAAGTTGTTAGAATATGTCAAAGCTTTTTGCATCATTATTATTATGCTTGAATGTTCTCACATAATTATTTTTATATAATCCAACATATTACTTTCAGATTTATATCTAGTTAAATTTTTACTTCAGTAAAATTGTTCCTTCCGTGCAATTTCTATGTGTTTTACGAAGACATTTCTCACGCTAGAATTGAATTTCTATTGCCGCGAAAATTATTCCAAATACATTTCCCGTTTGACATGAAATATTACTTTTCTTGTTTCTCAGTTCCATTATAAATTTGTACCTGTCTTTTTATCAACTGCTTGTCAATGACGTTTTCGAAGACGCTCGACAACGCGGAAATAATATATCATGTCGATCGCACAGAATAGCAACGTCGTGAAAGAGCAATTGTCGACAATCGCTTTACGGAGATACAGTTTATGCAATCTTCGACAGGAGAAGATTGGATGTAACTTCTTGTTCATCAACATGGACTCGATAAAGTCATTCGACAGCTCCTCAGCATTATCGACAAATGTTTCGCTTTATTGACACTCACTCTCTTATCTAACCATTCCGAGCCCGTACCGTTTAAACATAATATCAGCGTTTTCCCGTTACCTAACGCAACGGATCTATAATTTATCCTACGCGAAATTTTTCCTACGCATGCATGCGTAAATACCATAAATCGCAATATCATGCGGAGATATGCGAGGAATTCGGAGAAAACTTGTCCGTAGTCATGAATCATTTGTAAGTTAAACACTTAATTCGCAAAAGAAGCAATTCAGCCGATAATAATTCTGTTTATAGAAATGTTTGTTTTGCCTGCATAAAATACAGTGTTTTAGATCTCTATATTTGTTTATCCTTTTAAATTTTATTCTTTTATTCTTTAGCTCAGTAATTAATGATATAACTTTTTAATATATTCGTGAACCAAAAGAGTTTGTCCTGTTTACACAGAAAAGACGGTTTTTCTGAAAATTTAGTTAGATACGGACCTGAAAATAATTGTGTTGGATCATTAAAATAATTATGTAGAGTGCTCAAACTGGAATGTCAAAACTTTTTGCAGCATTATTCTTTATATTTGAGATTCCTAAGTAATTATTTTGATGGTCTAACTAAATTATTTTCAGATTTGTATTTAGTTAAATTTTTAAATACTTCAGCAAAATCATTCTTTCTGTGTATTCATTTCTCGCGAGTCAATCCAATTCATTATCCATCCGCCTACGACGTGCAATTAAATTTTGTGCGGTGACTCAATTTAACATCAACCGCATCTCGATTAATTCTTAATTTTGTGATGCCTTGGTTATCCGCAACTTGCGTGATATCACGTTATTTATTTTAGTGACTTTCGTACAAATTATTTTTACCATTTACGAGTGAGAGTCGCGCTGCATGCGGCATACATGTGATCGTAAATTTGCGATGCGCATCTATTGTCTCCCCTTAGAACTTAAAATTACTCATTTATTATTCATGGAGAAAATCTACAATCATTGTAATGATTTGTTGTCTTAAGCATGAGTGGCACTGCATGGAACCGCTGCTGATGAATGTCGTCATAAATGTCTGCGGCTGCTACCTACAAAACATGTTAATTAAGTGTTTTCGAGATAACAGTGTCTATAAATGACTCCTCGTCCAGAATGATTAACTAATCTACTAAAAACGCATACTAATTATTTTCTCAGTTTCTCGTTTTAATTATAATTTGAGAGATGGCTTGTCGCGAACGAAAGAAAAGTTAATCTTTCATTATTACATTTATAATGTCAAATTATACCCAATTTAAATTATTATTTAATTATTTTTATAAATCGTCATTGCTTCTATTCAATATATCGTTAATTTAACCAAAGCCAATGGAGTTAAATAATTTAATTTAAGAAAATATATAATTTGGCTCAAATTTATAATAGTTTATTATTAATTAAGGAAATACATCAATATCATTATTTATTTTGAAACTAACCACAGAAATGGATTCATTTACATTTTGACACACATGAAAATTAAAAATGTTATTTTTAACTGAAGGGATTGGATTACCATTGATTCTTTGATATCTAACTATGTTTAGTTAACTAAATTTAAAAATGTAATCTGACAAAATTAATGAATTTACAATTGCGACAATATAAATTGAAGCATCCATTTAAAGACTTGATTTTATTGCTGAAGACAACTTTTCGATCTTAACATTCCAGAGAAAATAACTAATTGCGTACTAAGCCGTGCAGTTATTTGTGTCTTCTCATTTTCCGGCGTGAAATCTCTCCGAAACATATAAGAATAAGTTCATTTACTCAAGCGACTTACGTCATTCTCTCTGTAATCAAGAAACTCGGGAAGCTCAGATGTTAATCTCAGGCATTACTCGAGCGGGAAGAGAAGCGCGAATCATTTCATGATCGTGATTGCAGGAAATACAACGAGAGAAACATACATCTTCGACATACGAGAGAAAAGAAGAAACAAGATGCCTCCGCTTCTCCTTTATCCTTCCGGATATCCTTTGCCCAATTTGAAAAGATTCCACATCGTCTCGATGCGAACAGAACCACTTTCGAATCTTTACCAATGGCCAGATGTCCAGATCCTTCTCTCGTTTTTTCTCTTCCTCTCCCTCTTTCTCACTCTCTTTTTCTCTTTCGTAACACGATGCCCTTTTGCGATGCGGTTCTTCTTCGCGTCAGAATTTACATGAGCAGATGGAGAAGCCTCCTCTCTTCTCCTCAGGCAAGGCTGATGCGATACCCGCTAGCTCGCGGGTTCGCGAGTGAAAGGAGAAAGGCGCCGATCTCTCGAAACGTCGACGAAGAGAAAGAGAAACGATCGGATGTCTTCAAAAGATACAGCGACACGGAAAAAACCGCACGAATCGACTCGAGGGACAAGCGTGCCTCCGGACGGCGATCGTGAGGTCATAGAATGGGGGGACGTGAGGTCGTGAGGTCATAGAACCATGATAGAATTGCGATAATCGCGATCGTTAACAGTAATTGACAGAGGAAAGGCGAGATTAGGAATAGCTAGGAAGAGGGCAGCGAATACGCCGGAAGCGAAGCGCTCCGTTGTACAACGAAGAGGAGAAGCACACAGGGTTTCAACGGTGGCGACGTTCTTTTTTTATTCTTTTTTCTACAAAAAAGCCTTTATACAAGTACAAAAAGATGCGTGGTTAAAGAGCGTTATGTATAAAAAATAGGGTGTATTTGTGGCGTCGAATGTACGTGTTGCTCGGACACGGCGGCGTCCGCTTTGTAATCCGGATCGCTCCTCTCATTCTTCTTGCGGACAGGTAGAGGTCGATATTCCTGTGCGAAATCGACTTTACTCGCGCGTAATGACTCCGGGTATTCAATTCTTCCAATATCTTCTTCAGGGTTGAAAAAGAAATGGTTCGGGAGCCATCTTCTCTCACGAACCAGAAACTGACTCCGGATGTCTCGGATTAAGGATTTCGGTGAGATGATTCTTCGACGGAAGAGCTGATTCGCGTTACAACAGCGAACGCCGCGGTACAGCGACGTATTTTTATTTACAAAGCGCGTTGATACCGCGCTGATCACGTCTTCGGCTTGTCGGCCTCCTCCTCCTAGTCCTCCCGCTCCGTCCTTTTTATTGTAATATGAGTGCCCCGACGAAAGTGAACGTAATCGCCGGAGATGAAGTGTGAAGTGTGTTTGCGTCAACGACTACGCTTGTTCCCCCCTCGACTTGTTCCTCGATTTTTCGATTCGCGGACACGACCGCGATGATTGATGCGATTTTGGTACGATAGACTTCGGCACCGCGCCGACCGCCCAAGATCATCTCGAGCGACCCTGTCCCTTCCGGAAATAGGAGGGAAAAGAGGGTCGAAAAAAAAAGAAAACTGGTCCACGTTTACTCCCACGGACCCCTCAGACTTGTCAAAGCGACGACCGTTGGATTCTCGACAAGTCAAGGAGCCCAGGGGAAGGATGCTGGTCCACGTGTACTCGGCGCTACTCTTTTGGTGGATTCCAGAAGACCCTAATCCGTTGAAGCGACGACTATTTTTGATCCCCAACGGACCAGGCGTCATTCCGTTGGTCCCCGTTTCCGCTTCTCGCGCGTGTCTTCGTTCTGATTGGCCCGGTCCATTGACTTTGATTAGTCAAAGGACGTGTTCTGAAGTCACGAGGTAAGCCAAATAACGCGGATAACACGACGATCCAACTCCTTTCGGACAATCTTCGAATATTGATGAAACGATTCCGCACGACGATTTGACTTGCTGGCATCGACGACCTTCCGAGTTGCGAGCCCAAGGAATGTGTCACTTTGGGAGAAACTGGTCTGGTGATAAGCGGTTGCGATCTTCTTTTCCAAACATGCCAGATCTTCTCCGTGAATCTTTCTTTCTATACGTTGGCGAGTTTCGGCTGCGTCGAAACTCTCGGAAAGTAGTCGTTGTCGTCGGCCGGTGCCATTATCCACTCTTTCTATCTCTCTCTCTCTCTCTCTCTCTCTCACATTCTCTCTCTCTCTTTCTCTCGCTCATTCTCTCTCTCTTTCATCATCAGTATCATCCAAACCAAAGTGATTCCTTAGAACGGCGCACCGTAGCTACTGGACGGCCTGCTAGGTGTTCCATAGCTGCTGCTGGGCGCTCCGTAGCTGGTGCTGGGTCCGCTGGGGTAGCCTCCGGGGCCTTGGCTGATCTGATTGAATTGGGCCACCTGGATGGCTTGCCTGATGCCTTCAAGATCGATGCCTACAACGCGGGTCTGATAGCCGGGCACGCCGTATTGCGTCGACGGGACGCCATATTGCGACGATGGTGCTCCATAGCTGGAGCTAGGAGCGTATCCGCCTCCACCGAATCCGCCAGACTGTTGGGACTGCGATTCCTCCTTCAGGAGGATCTGACGGATTTGCTCGAGCAGCGCTCCGTCCACGGAAGCGCCTTCGCTAGTCTGGTAGCCAGTGGATACTTGGGTGTAGCCACCGCCGCCGAAGGAACCACCGCCGCCAAAGGAGCCACCACCGCCACCAAAGAAACCACCGCCACCGCCACCGCCACCGGGTCTGCTGTAACTGTAACCGGAGGACACAGGCGGCTCCGCCAGGGCGAACCCTGCCAGACCGACAATCATACACTGTAACATAGAAAGGAATGACTTTAGTAGAACAATGAACTTATTTTAACCCTTTGATGATATCTACATGATTAATTGTAACTATAATTGTAGCTACAATCGAATTATATTACACACATGCTTAAATTATATACATAGGAGAGATAGAGATTTTTTTATTCAATTTTGAGTTCTTGAGATTTTATTTATTAAGTCTCAGTGATGAATTTTATGAACTATTATGAATTTTTCGAGCAATGTGTAAGTGGAATAATTGTGAAAAATCAGTGATTAGTAATTTTTCTGACAGAACGAATCTAATTAAAAACTATATTTCATTAATTATGAGCTTTTGCTAATCGTGAGTTTTTTTTTTAATTTCGTGTCATCGTCGCTACTTCACGAGCGTAAGAAATTAAAGAGATACGAAGGAAAAGCACTGTCGTATTGTCTCTATCGAATTAATGCGAAAATTCATATATAAGATCAGAAATGATAATTAATAAAGTACCCAATAGGGATGCAAAAATTTAAAAAAAAAGCAGCACTCGCTTTTTCTACCGACCAAGATTTCGATCACTTGATGTGCTCCTTACACTCTTCCTTTCACGATTTCTCCCATCCGCGCGCATACGTACACTCATGCACCACATTTTCTTTCTCGCTTTCTTTTTCTTTTTTCAGCCCTCTGCTCTCTCCATTTCGCACAAGTACAGTTTCTTAACGTAAGTATGAGAAAAAAAGCGTGCTTACCGCGATCAGAGGATTCATGTCGGCTTCTGCGATGCCGCCTCAGTTCTGTGACTTCGTGGAAGGTAGACCAGAGTCATTTATACCCCCCAGGAGAAGCAGGGGGCTATACATGCGGCCCCCACGAAGAAGAGACGGGGGCCTCTCAAGTGAGAGTAATTCAGTTGTGAGACGATTCTCTCCCTCTCCTCCCGACCTCGTACGTCTCTCTTTTACTCTCTGTAGATTCCGAACATCCACCTGTCCTCTTCGCCGAAGGATCGCTAATGTACTCGAGATTTCGGACAGTCTCCTCTTGCGAAATTCTTAGCCTCTTGATAATCCCTACTTGCGTCCTAGACCTAGACTCCTCTAGTCGAGTGCTTTGTCGTAACGGAGAAGTCTTTTAGTCCCGTAAACGATTTATTGCGTCTACCTGCCAGAGATTGGTCTGCGTGTCTCTTATATTTTCTATTTCTTTTTTGCTGATCGTGATTAAAGCTGATCTGTTTTCTGTGGTTAGTATACACTTTTGGAATTTAAAGTGAGATAGGTATATGTTTGATATTTGGCGAAAGTGAGAAAGTTCTAGTGCAGGAATAAAAAACGGATCTAATATGTGGGCGGCTATAGTGAACAATAAAATACAAATATGGCTTACATTTGTAAATCGCGCTAGAGAAATTAATGTTCATTCTAAGAATGGTTTTTTATATTCCGTGAATATGTATTTACATTACGGTTTGTCTGGATTTTTTATTTGTTAAGCTTTCTTCTCGAGGATTAAAAGCTTAATGTAATAACAATTTTTGATTAATTCTTTTACAAATTAATCTGCATAAATCATGATAATTGACCGATTTTAAAGAGAAATTAATTTTTTATCTCATAAATGATATATATGCATTATAGGTTTTTTCATTTTGAAAAGAAAATACATATTTAGCTTCCAATTTTTCTTAGAAATAAAATATCAAATTTAATATTAAGTAACGTTAAATAAACATTGGTCAACCTATGTTGCAACATTATGTTACAACACTATAATAAAGTGCTGTACGTGTGCCATTCTGTTAAATTAATTTTGTGCGACAGGAATATATAAAATGTTCATTATGAAAGACATTCTATTTAAGATTTTACCTTGACGGATCATCATTGCCAGTGAATAGTTCTTTTTTCGTTAAATAATATAACGAAATTGATGTCATCATATATTCGAAAGCCAAATAGGATCGATATTCAATGACGCAATTGAGTTCTTGGCTTGTCGCCATGTTATTCACTACTAATACAGTTGTATTCATTTACGGTATTCGTAACGATATACAACCAGCGCATGCCAAACATTTCTCGCGATTCATAAAAGAATTAATTAACGGACGTGAAATAATTCAGAATTCATGCGTTACGTCGTGCAAGATAAATTCTCCCCTTTAAATGTCTGTCTAATTATGAATAAATTCATCATATGTAACTACAAATCCAAATATATACTTTGTCATAGTAATACAAAAGAGAGTTCTAAACATTGATAAAGATATTATGTGTTAATTACAGTTGCTGTGACTTTATGACCGCGTATGCTATAATAAGCTTTCAGTTCATAAACATTATTTATTCGACGAAGCTACGAGAGTATACATTATATAACAGGAGCTGAACTTAAAGAAATATTACGTAACAAGTTTCCTTTATTCGCGCACAGTCCGTAGCACCGGATGTGCACCGAACCATTTCCTCATTGGACATTTTTGGTAAATTGTTTTGCGCCGCAAAATATTTTTTCTTTTGCATACATCGTTGACTTATTTTTATAAACAGTATATAAAAAGATGAATGATTCATTTTGTTATTTTTTATTTTATTTATTAATTTTATTTATATATTTATTTGAATTAATAAAAGTTTTTTTTTCTATGAATTTTTTATATATACTTATATGATTAAATATAAATATTATTTAATTTAATTTTAACGATATCAGTATATTTACTAAATCAGTATTTAGTGGATAATTCGCTGATAAATATATAAATTACTATAGTAAAAAAATATATAAATTATTATTAGTTATTAACAACTAAAAAGAAATTATAAATTTATGTTTTTTTGAAAGTAACAATATAAATATTATGTAAACGCATTATAAATAACTGAAATGTCTATATATATATATAATCTGTGCAATTTTTAATTTATATATTTTCGATTATTTAGGAAACGACTATAGCCGTGTTCGCATATTACTGCCAGTTGTCAGTATAGTATGATATACGTAACGGAAACTATAGATTTTCAGTACTGACAGTCAACTGGCAATAATATACGAACATGGCCTTAAGCAATCAATAATAATCAAAGGACTATTCTACATTGAATAGATCACTTGGAAGAAAGTTAGCAGCAATTTCAAACTGCTTGGGGTCACGCGACAACAATCACCTCACTCACGATTCAGCTAATGGCGCATCTGCTAGAGGAAAAGAAGATCCATTGATCCCCGCTCAGTTTTTCTTCGAGGGGACTTCGTGAAGTGTTGTTTAAGTTTTGTAAAAATTTACATATACCTTATTTAAAATAAAATAGAAACAGAATTGATTGAGATCATAATTTTTTCACATCATTGCCACGTTTTGCTCTTTGATGTACCTGCTCTTCTTTATAAATGATGATTTTAATTGACGTTGCCAGTCAACGTATTTTATTGACATTGCGGAGAACGTTAATATATTTCAGTGAATGACAAGGATAGTTAGCCCGTGTCGAGTAGTTAGTGAATGATTACACCCGTTTGCTTGTTAAGAAATGTCTCCAATTGATTAATTTTGGCACGTACGGATTTGATATGAAAATTAGATGTTCTCTGATACTAAGATTGCTTTGTATCTCATAACATTTTACTTATACCTCTCATAACATATGCTAGTTTTCAACGTATAGACAATTAGTGCAATAATAAAAAGTAGAAATTAATTAAGACGAACACACAGCGATATTTTATGTTAGATATATTTCATGTAGACGATAATACATTAAAGAAAAGTTGTGATATGCCGACGGGAAGAAGTAATTTGCTATTTTGTAAGGATGAGACCGAACGACGGACTGCACAATCATCCGGTAGAACCGTTGGCTCTCGGTCGCAGAAAGAGAGTCTCAGACATCAGGAAGAAAAGTACGCGGTTTGCCATCATTGTATCATCCGCGCGATGAAGCTTCCGTGCGTTCAGATAGACGTAATCATCGATCCTCTTCGTCTTGCATGTATCAACGTGCGGCTGCGCATTGTAGCATAAAATTAAAGTATTCCCGGTGCATTAACTGCATTTGCCCGGTCAAAGGAAAGGAACGCTGCGCCAATATCCTCCCGGCGATTTTAAACGATAATGATTTCATGTAACGCCAGATGCCTTTTGATCGTACGCCGACCTATGACAAATTGCATTTTGAAATTAACGCGTGGAGAACAGCTTCAGCCAGGATTGCTTCAGCTAACTTAATTGACGCGTCTGTCTTCCGCAATCCAGACTTATTCTAGCAACTCATGAAGCACGACAGTAGTGAAATTCGCCCTACAGATCTCAAACTCGTGATCGCGGTTTAAACTAATCGACGTCCAAAACGTAATTAAAAGGGAACTCGGTCTGTTGAATATTCATGACGGTGGGAGATTTGTAGGCATCTAATGCTAGTAATGGAGGAAGTCCATTACGGCTAGTCTAGCAACGTAGCGTATCGGCCAATACGTCCGGCTCCCATTCCTTGCCTCGGGGGTGGAAAGGGGGAAAGGCGGGGGTAGATGGCTACACGAGAGGGAAAACGCTTTCTTCGGTGAGGAATTTAATTATCCGGTCTGTGAACTCTCGACCCACTTCTTCGCACATATACGACCCTGTATATCTGGTCCGCCGTTCCACCTCCTGCATCCTTCGCTTTCCTCCTCGCTCCTCGTTTGATCCGATTCGCTTGATCCTTCTTTTAGTCCTTTCCTTTTTGTTTTCTCTTTTTTTTTTATCCCGCTGTTTTGCGCTGTCCGGTTTGGTCCCGTGGCAAAGATCGACGATTATACTTTCACGTGTCCTTGCCACTCGCTCGCTAGTAGATACGGTTCTACAGTTGGACAACCAATTTCGGCGCACGTATGCGGGAACTTTTTTTAGTAGACAGTTGTGCCTCCGTTGCATCAGCAGCATTATACTCGATTACGCAAAAATTGCGAGGCAGTTGCAATCGGTGACCCGGTCGCTGGAGCCTACATTCGGTAGACCTCGTACACTGGAGAGATTTTTAACGTGGATGCCCCTTCCCCCCCTACTCATATTTTCGGTAATATAAACATCTTATAGTAACGTTTATTTTTGTGTAACCATTTTCTCATTATATCATGTATAAATTTATACTGACAAAATATATTAAATTGTGGATAACATTTATCAAAATCAAGGCCATTGGAAGTTGTACACCTTATTTTCATTTTTACGTTGAAATGAATTTTTAGTATAAAAATGAAAATAAGAGGAATAACCTCCAGTGGCATTGATCTTAACAAATGTTATCTAGTTCATGATCTTAAACAACATTTAAGATAGGTTCAGCTGTCGGTCGGACATTTTGGATAATGCTAAATGCCGGAAATACTGTAAACTTCGAGCATCTCTCTCTCTCTCTCTCTCTCTCTCTCATAACTAAAAAAGTATTTGATGAAAAAATATTCTATTATAGTGTTTTGGAAAGCTCTCGAAGTAAGCTACAAGAATATGCAATGAAAAATAACGGTTTTCATTTAAGAAATTGAAGGTAATCTTCTCAAGCAATTATTCAAGGTCAAACTAATGATACTATCTTATGTCCCCCTCAAAGCCATACTTTGGTCTGACACCTTTTTCGCTATTTTGCTTACCTGACGAGATATTCGCGTGGACGGATTAAAATAGCCCACCCTGTATATTATTTTATTTATTATTAAATAAAAAATTTTAACTATTCCAACAAAAATTACTTATATTCTTTACTTTTAAACTGAAAAATTTTTTATTAAAAATTTCTTATTAAAAACGTAATTTTTAAAAATTTAATAAAGGGA
>NW_017257338.1:2347784-2350700 GCF_001594055.1 Mycetomoellerius zeteki
GGAAAGAGAGAGAAAGAGAAAGAGAGAGATAGGGAGAAAGGGAGAAAGGGAGAAAAATTAAGTATCTCTTGAATAATATTTTATGAAATATGTTTTTTCAATGATATTTCTTAGTGAACCATCTTTCTGCTGTTTACTGATGTCTTTTTATGTAAATTTTAGTGGATATAAATGTTAATGTTGAATCGCTTCTGTCAACATATTGTCGCCGAGAGGCGTGTTAATCCGTGAATGCTGGTATAACGAGATATGAGAATGCTTGAGAGAATGATTTTAAATCGTCGATGTCAATGACAACTGTAAAGCCTGAATAATATATGGTCGGTATTACCACGTATACGGATAACATATACTGAAGATATTATGTATTTGTTTGATGCAGGACAATTTATCCTTGTGAATTTCGTCATTGATCGAGAGAAAGCAAATATATGCGCGACTTGCGGAAATTAATAATAAAAAAAAACTCACGCACACACGCGCGCATCACATTTCGTCGTACGAAAGAGAAATAGATAGATGCAGCGTTTATTAATATTCTAGGGTAAGCCTTTTAAGAATGCACAGGCAAGAAATACGATAGAGTGCAACAAAAAAATAATGACATAAGGAAAATAAAATAAAAGGTGAATAATATAGAAAATAAGGATGCAGAGAAAATATAAAAATGAAAAATAATACTGAGAAAATAAAGTCGCAAAGAAAAAATAGAAATATAAAAGCAAGTAAATAATAATGAAATTACTATAATAATAAGGAAGAAAAAAAGAAAAATTACAATAAGATAGAGAGACGTGGTATTCAAAGTAATGATAACTTCTTAAGAAAGATTAGAAGATAATACGTCATTTGGTAATGTTATTTCATATGTTATATATAGGTATTTGATTGTATGTGCACTATTTTTCTACGACTTTAATGTTGTGAAGAAAAAAAAAATTTTTTTAATTTTTTTGTTTAACAATTGTTAACAAAAGATTAAAAAAAATTTTTTTTCTTCACAACATTGAAGTACTCTTGAAACCGTACAACTTTTGTTTAAAAAATTTTTTTCCATCTTATACTTCCGACGGTATTCGGCTTGAAATAGAAATACAGTTTCTTTTCAAAGGGGTGTTTCACCCCTTAAACATGAGTTAACGCACATATAAAAAATTCGTGTTTCTTAAATTTTCGTGTTTAATAACAAATATTTTATGAAGAATCAAATCGGTTCCGGACAATTATGAAACTTCCTTGTCAATTAGTTATTCAACTAATTGACAATGATGCTTTTCAAGTTTGAAATTGAAGAGGCTCCTTTAGCTGCATGCTTGGATCTTATTTCGAATAATTTTTAATGTTATTTGGACATCGTTGAGGATGGCTCGAACCGAGCCGAAACGTCCGATTTCATCATATTAGTTGTAAGGTCTATGAAATACATTGTTAACGTATAATTCTTTAATAACTGCGTCTTAATTTTTACTCTCGATTGTCTTTGATTATATATTTTAATTATATTAAATATTGAATGAATTGAATTTTCTGTTTAATCCTAAATTATAGTATCTTTCTGTTTAAGCATTTTTTCTTGGTAAGAGCATACATTTTTTAATATCAATACAGATATTTCTATCCTGAGAGATATTCATTCATTTAGGAATTATTAAATTTTTAGGCAATTTTCCTCGGAACAGATGATATGAATGATCGATCGACAGACGGTTTCTCGCGTCATCGCTATCGAAGACTTCGAGGCCTCTCACCGATCCGTGCGTCGTGTCCACGATTTCGATTTCCTTGATCTCGATGGCTCGGATAACATTCTCGAGGGTGCCAGCTCCTTTCTCCCTCCAAAGTCACATCTCGACGTGTGCCGCATCCGCTGTTTCTCGGATATTAATATTGCAGGGTCGCGCGGAACGAAGGGGGCTCGTGTCGAGCTTGGGCTTGACTTTCGCTCGACGAAACTCCGCTTCTCGTGTCTCTCCTTTCTTTGCTATTCATCCTCTTCTCGCGACTGTATCATCGTTTTCTCTCTTGTTCGCCCTGCCAAGGAACTTCCTCCCGACCAGTCGCGACGACTGACTTGACTTCGTCTGTACTGATACGTTTCTTATCGCTGATTTCGCCAGGGGCTTATCGCGTTGCACGTCAGCGGATGGACCATTCTGCAGCTGTTCCGCATACTTCGCACGACTGTGTTGTGCGCCCTCGGGGATTAAAAACTCGTTTTAATTTCGATGAGCTTATTTTATTTTATCTTTTTTTTTAATTCGCGACAGTGTGAAATGTGGACACAAAAATCACCTGATAGGACCGCTCTCTTGAAGCAATAGTTTTATTATATTATTCGTTGTCTATATTTTTAAAACTCGTCTGAATTATGATATCAATGTGAATTTCTAATCGTATCGAGCCACATTAGAGCTGAAAAATGCTATTTGCAATTGATAAAAGTGATAGAATAGTGAATAATATTAGTGAAAAGAATCTGAAATGTGAAACTTGAATAATTTCGAAATCGTATATTTCATAATTATTTATGTAACGGTTGATTTGTCAGAAGATTTGTCATCTTTGTCAAATAAATTTGAAAACAATGTTGAAATAAAATTGTTACGATCTTCAGCAGATTTTTCTCGCTTAGAAAACAACACTTTTTTTTTCTCAATGAACATTAATTTTTTAATTTTATTATATTTAATACAAAGACTTGGTAGAGGAGAGCAACAAACAACTCTTGCACTAATCCAATATAATATTTTTGAACTAAAATTTTTAATCAATCTTTTAATAAAGCATTATACTTTGGGATCTCGAGAAGAAAGATATAAAAAAGAAAGTCACGGTAGATTCCTGCAGTCTTTCCGCCGCGAGGCACGAAATCTATCTGCCATTCAATAAAAATGTTATATCACGTCCCCGTAATCG
>NW_017257338.1:2350726-2387531 GCF_001594055.1 Mycetomoellerius zeteki
TTCCCTAATACACATCGAATAGGGTAATTAACTGCACCAAAGAGCCTGATTAGCTACTTGTTCATCGCAATTACCGTGCAACTTTACCGGATGACTATCACCCAACTGACCACGATGACTGCCGCGTAGGTTACAGTTCAACTTTCACAACTTTTTATCGACGAGAATTTCGCTGGAACCTTTTGTACAAAATTTACGCGCACTCCGAAAAGCGAAAGTCAGCCTTGCGCGCGCAATATACTTTGAGAAAGAAGAAAGAAAAGAAACACGGAAACATCTTGGGCCAAGTTCAAGTACGAGTTTGCGCGACTGCCGCAAAGAGAAGTTTTAAAAATTTCTCGAAAAATAAATTGTTGTACCAAATTAAAAAGTCAAGCCCAAGTGGTAGAGGAAGGTCACCGATACTGACATAGGTCACCTAAAGCGACATCCCCTTATTTTTTAGAAACTAACCTTTGCACCTTATTAATACTAATAAAAACGTGATCTGTTTAGCTAATTAAAGAAGTACAAACTCATAATTCATATATTTGTGGCTTATTTCTATATCAAATCAGCTAAAAACAAATTCTATGAATCCCAGAAGAAAATGCTTACGGTATTCTTTTGCAAATAGCGTAATTAAAATAATAATGACTGTATTATTGATAATATTATGTTATTTTAAATGTTTATAGTTTCATAAATTAGTTTTCTTTACAGAATAGGATATATATCTTTATTTGTAGAATAGGAATGTTGACATTATTGCCTACTATATCAGTTTTGGAGCCCATTTTGTCAGACGCTCATTTTTGCATAACTTACGAAAAACTTAATTATTGCAAAATTGCAAACAGTATTATAAAAACTACTTATACTATCTGATAGAAGACACTTTTTAGTTTGTATTTATGTTTTTGAAGTTGTTTTTATCTTTTGTTTAAGAAATATTGTCTAAAAACAAAGTGGTATGTCGATATCGGTGACCTTCCTCTACTATTTGTATTAATTTATGTATGATAAAAAATAAGTAATATCGAAAAAAACTGTCGTATCAAATTAATAAGTAAAATCTAATTAGGTATCTTTACTGAATGATATATAATATTGTATATTATATATCTCTTTACATTTTCATTGAAGGTATTCCAATTCAAATAATAGTAGCTTTAATTCTCCTTTAAAAATTATAATACAAAAAATGATATAAAAAAATTTACTTTACTCAACTCAAATAATATGCATCATTCGTATAAAAGATTTGATATCGACAATTGGCGCCAAGTTAATTTAAAAATTATTGGAATTTAGAAAAATTAAGATGTGTATGCAGACACGTCGGGAATGACATTATGTTTCTTATTACTGAGATAATACGCGGTTTGCGTTGTGTAATTTAAGAAAATTATGGAATCGAGAATTGGAGGTTCGCTTGAATTTCGAGCATAATTGTTAGTCGAAGGATACTCGGACAAGAGTGCCGCTTCGTAACGATTTAGAAAGCGTAATCGTCCACGCGGGACGCGATGTTTACAAGATTAATGGGCAGCGGCTGGAGAGTCACGATACCTTCGTCGATGCGATTTTATATAATTCCGCCGATACGAACGAATATAATCTCCTTATTTGAATATTCTAATTTCTAACGCGTGGGATATGTGCCGGGTCCGAGGAGTCAGAGACATCGCAGAAATCCCGCAGTGTTCTTGCAAAACGAAAGGTTGAGTTCGCAGTGAAAGGTGAAAGGAAAAATAACTAGCTTGCACGCTAAGCTCGGATAAATAATTGTTCCTCGTGATATTAGAGTGAATCATCCGCGGACGAGCGGTAAAGATTCCGGCCTCAAGAGCCGCAGGAGCGTTCAGGATCCGTTCAGGAGCCGCAACTTCACCACGCCCATGTCTTTGCACGTCGGCCTGTTTGAAACGAGCAACAGCTCGACTCGTTTGCAGGTTTGCACAACCATGGCAATATAATCGTGTAAACTGTCCTGTATAGCTGGCGACACAGCGTAGCGCTTCTCACATTAGCGTACCAACGCGAATGCGTTTGCATCAGGCAAATATTTGTACGTGAAACGTTGAATAATCTTCCCTTTCTCTCTGCGATTCGATTGCTGCGATGAGAGTTTTCCGGCCGGACGCTTTTCCTAACAATTAGCGTCGCCAGTAAAATCGGCCGTGCCTTCCGCTTCGGATTATCCTCATCCAATGTAATTCCACGCTGAGGTTTTACGTAATTGACGGTTCACTTCCGACACGGTGCGATCCCGATTTATTGCACCTCAAACAGTGCTACGTTCTTGAAATTTATTTAGCACTTATGAAAAATTTATTAAATGAAGTTGCCATAAAACTGGAAATTAGGGAAATCGAGGAAAATCAAGGAATTTTGCAAAATTTTTGGAAAATTAAAATTTTTTGCTTTAAAATTTTAATATACGTACATCACACCTATGTAGTTTTAAAATATTATCAACTTAGTAATTAAATATAAGTAGCATCAGCAACATTAATAGAAATTTATATTGCTATATTAAATTGCTCCCTCAACAAAATACTTGCGACGGTTTCCAAATCAGAACGAAAATACAAAAGATTTCAAAATATTATTGAAAGCATCAGGAAAAATCATGAAATTTTGTTTGGAAATCAGAGAAAAGTTGTGGAATTTTAGAATAAAGAATTTGTGACAATCCTGTAAATAAACGCAAATATACAAGGAAAAAACACATTTATGTAAGAGCAACCTTCTAATGGCTTCGTGAATAGCTTCGCGTGCAATCCTCGACATTAATTGTATTTAAATTAATCGTACACACGACTGACGTATTATCGCAATCTCGTCGTTCGATCTGTTCCACAGTAATAAAATAGTATGTTTTCTTGTTTTATATTTTGTTACATTGTTATTCAACTGCGCATACCATTTTCACGATGAGATTTACTTTTGCCGACATGCTTCCGAAGACGAGAATACGCTCTCTTTCGCTAGGATAATTACGGAACAGGGGATCTTTCTGTGGCAAGACTCGTTTATTAGAATGAAGCACTCGTTAGAGGCGTTCGAGCCGGTTCTACCGAGCCGCGATTACGCAAAATTGCCGACGGGAAACGGAGCAGGTCTGCGCGAGTTAAACTGGACTCTCTTGCACAAGCGATGTTCTCTCTTTCTCTCTTCTTTCGCGCACAACGGTAATCCAGATTACGGAAATTACAATGTCCGGTGAGCACGTCGCGTTACAAAAGCGTGACGGTTTTCCACGCGTGCGACGCTCCCGCTGATCTGCATTTGGAAAACGCGCGAAAAAAAAACGAAGAATCTCGCGATTCCAACGTGTGTTTACGCACACAGTGAAAATTAAATCCGAGAAAATGATGTGTATTCTTTAAATTTATCTTGTTCGATTGCAAGATTTACATGTAGAAAATATTAAATAAATGCAAATACAAGGAAAAAAATACTTTTTTTTTATGTAAGATCAATCTTTTAATAATTAATGTTAAAACGGCTTCGCGTGCATTCTTGAGATTATGTGCAATAGATTCTAATCTTTTCTTGTAATATGTGCCGCTTATTATACAGAATGTCCCATATTTTAACAGTCAATAATGTATTCTATGAATAAAATATGAGAAAATGTTACATAAATAATAAATTTATAAAACGTTGATTAAGAGTTACAACAAAAAAATGAAAGATGCTGCGAATGAAAAAAATGTTCTCTTATATTATTAATAGCATATAGTGTAATTTATTAATGTTATGTGTCTACTATAAAATGTTAATTTATTCTTTACCTGAATTCCATGGATATATACGGCATAGAAGATTAATTATTTTCCACAAAGATTAATTATTTTTTACAAAAAATTTCTCGGCTGACGATGTAACGTTTTTTTATGAGAAGAAATATTTTCAATTTTTCTAATGAACATGTAGTAATATAATTGGTTGTTTGGTACAATATTTTGATTTTCAAGATAGCCAGATTTTACACTACTAGATTTTTACACGTTTCTGTTATAACTTTAATAAAGCTTCTGTGGATCTATATATATATTTACATAACTTTTTTTAAATTTTTACTCACAGAATAGCGTTAAAATATATTTGACCGTTAAAATCTGAGACATTCTCTGTATAAAATATATAAATATTATACATACACTCAGAGTGCCTTTTCTCGTCCCGATACGTAAAGTAATTTTGTATCAAAAGGATTTACACACACACAGTACAGATCTTCAAGAGATGTCCTAAAAATGTTTAGAAGATTACGTTTTAAAGATGTTTCTAGGAACGTTCATTGAATAAAGTGTACTGTGTGGATATAAGTAAATAGGTAGTTGACTTGTAAGAAACTTTCCGGTTACCTGATAGTTGAGAACCAGTTGTTAATTATGAAATTAAGCGTGAATAAGAGAAATGATGACATACCTTAATTACAAAACGTCAAACCTCGTTTGGCGATTGATAAATATTCATTGAAATGTTTCAAATTCCAAGACTACCTCGACGTCGACCTGTCCTATTCAATCTCATTTGTTATTCATTTCCGAAGAACAGCTTAAAATTATGTCGAAACTTATGTTTTCATTTGAATCTAATTCTACATAGAGATAGACTTCCTAAAGATTGTGAAGTGAGATAAATTAGAAATCAAAAAGTCTACGCGCAAATGTATTTAAGCTACATAGAATCTCCAAGAGACCGTAATTTTCAATTTAAAATTGGTGATTGAGAAAAATTGTATCATCTGGCAATTCTTCAGAAAGAAAGAGAGAGAGAGTTCTTCACACTTTTGACATATATAAATCTTGTTATAATGACGCTTCAAATTAAAATCACGATAAAAATGATCCTTGGTCCCCTTAGCTTCTAACAGTAATGTCGAAGAAAGCGTACGATCGACCTCTGGCATAAGAAGATGTGTGGGAATCTTTTCACTGTAATACAGAGTTTATTTGAGGTAGCTCAGAGTCTATCTAACGTAACACGCTTTAGGTACGATAAATTACGTTGTGTAGCGTACACTACGTTCGTTTGCAAGCTAGACACGACGTGTGAACGATTGTACGCACTCGCAAATGTGGCCCGATGATACTATAGTCGGGCTAGTCCTAAAAGAGCACCGTGAATATTTTCCTACGTGGGTAATTATCACCGTGGTATGTGAAAAGCGGTGAAACGCTTCCGGTTTATTATCGTCAACCCGTCGCCATCGTCGCAATAATAATCGCTGACCTCGTTTTTTTGCAAGCTGTGTTCTAAAAATGTATATATATATATATATTATTTAGATTTTTTTATTATAAAATATTGCAAATGTATGTTGTAAAAAAATTATATTTTGCAATAAAAATAAGTTTTATTTAAATACTCCAGTAATTTTTTTCAGGGAATAAACGTTACGTACTGTTATTCTATCTTTTTCATATTTTTAGATCGCGCGATGCAATTATATTATTTTATAATTATTGAATTACATAAGGAAACCTTTAGCAGTTATGTGTAAACTTTAAAAATAATAAAATTTAAATGCACTTTCGCAACTTTATCATAATTATGTGAAGTTCGCAAAATTTATGCTGAAATATTTGTCGATTTCCTAGAATTATATTAAATACATCAACTTCTATATTTTCATTTCTTTTGATATATTCATGTTTACTTATATTTTTATTAAATGCTAAAACATTATTGGTCTTCAAATCCGTTCTATCGTACGTTTTTTCAACAAAACAGCTAATTCTAAGAAGAAATTCGTAGAAGTAGTATAAAAAATAACTGCAGGGGTTTTACAACATTTTATCTATATATATTATGCGAAGCAGCGTGTACAATGTGCGGACAGGACGTTTGTGAAATTTTCCACTACATCGTATTTAATGATAAAATCGAATCAAATGGCCGGTGATTTTCGTTACATCAATTTGAAGATTCAAGATGCGCGTTTACTTAACGATTGAGCAACTACTTGATAGCGTAATAATGTCGCCTGCGCGGTCCGTCCGCGTTTCTAAACTAATCCCTCGACAGAATTGCGCCTAGTTTCATCAAAGTCTTTGGTCGAAACTTTCAATGTAATGCAAATCACTTTGATCAAACGCGTTAGGGCCTGAGCTCAAAAATTATTGCAATTTGTCGTAACTGTTTATGACAGAATCATAATTCGACACATAAAGATTTATCGTAAGGGCAACAACACAATATAGATAAAGTATCGTTTATAGAAAACAATTAAAATTGTGTCGTTATAAAACTGATTGAATATCAACATTTTTTGCAGCATTGCTTTTATTATTTATGAATTTCCAATAAAATTATTTTGATGGTTCAACAAAATATCTTCAGATCTATCTCTAGTAAAATTTTAAATCTTTCAGTTAAACGTTTTCCATGTATTCATTGCGCGATTACATACATTGCCAATGGATTTTCTATAAACGACACTTTGTCTATCGTGCGCTCTTAGCCTTGTGACAATTTTTGTGCTTATTTTTAAACTACCAAAACACTGTGCGAAATTCATGGCGTCTCATCGATTAATTTTAATTAATGATCCATTTACCGAATTGAGTTTTCAGCAAAAGATTTTGCTAATTGGTTCACATTTTACGATTCTCTTTACATTCGCGAAGTATCTCTTGTCTCCGTGCAAAGCGTCTATCATTGTCTCGAATCGCTGATCAAGTGATTTTGCGCCGAGCAATTACGATGTTACCCGCTTCCACTTGCACTTTATTCGGGCCTCACTTTCCTCGGGAAGCAAGAAGAGCGACCTTTGCAGAGGTCGCCGAGACTACGCTCGAGTTTCACCGACACAGCCGGCACTCTCATCGCACGGACGCCAATTCCCTCAGTGCAGTGTTGGGATTATTAACTCGCTGCTTCCTTCTTCCCGCGTTATAGCGAAATTAATAATCGCTGCAAACGACGTTTATGCACCAGACGAGGGAATCGGTACGAGTCCCCTATTGTTTCGCGGACATCATCAACTTCTTGGACTGCGGCTGATGAATAACTTAACGGCGAGTATGGCTTCGTTAGTCATTAAAGGGAACGGAGTAAAAGCAGCCTTACATTGAAGAGGAAGAGATCGTCCTGGGGGGTCTAGGTTCTTCGTGAATCATTCGCGATTGTAGACACATACATGTGCATATGTGAAGAGATTTCTGTCGAGATATACAAGCGCCGAATAATTAATTATAAACCCAACCCGTTGATGACCGCAGATAAAAGCACTAGACAATTGGAAGGTTAATTTTCGTATTTCTAATATCTTCTAATGCAATAGGAGCTATCTTTCTTTGTGCAGAGCGATCCCAAAGTTGAAGAATTAAATACATATATAGGCTATAAATTTGATGAAACATTATTTTACTTTTATTTTACGATGACAATCACGTTACAATTTAACGATTTTTATTTAAAATTTTTTTAATTATGACACTGAAATATTTCTTAAAAAAAAAACATAATTATCTTTTTTTTTTAGGAATACTTAGTCTTATTGAAATTATATTATCACCACAAACATAAACATAGATATAATGTTCTTCTGTTTAAACTGTCTAAAGCATCGAAACTGGCCAAGATTATATGGCCCGAATTGTTGGCAGGTAGACATTAAATTGGAACTCCATGAAATAATGAAAAATAGCAGGGATAGTAATTGCTCGTAATTATTAATAAATGGTTGGTATCGAAAGAAGATCGGAGATAATAGCAATAGCAGTTAAGTGGCGAAGTTACAGCGCGCTTCGAATAGGAAAGAGAAAATAAGAAAAAAGAAGAGAGAGAGAGAGAGAGAGAAAGAGTCTAGATTTACTTCCTATATAATTTTATTCCCCCGATAAATCGACGATAGTGCTTTTTTCACCATTAATCGCATCTTTTCACAGGCGAAACCTCGGATCACACCAATGAGAAACTCGTTACAGTATGTGCGTGCGCATGTGTGCGTATACGTGTGTGTATATCCATCTTCGCGCAATTGCGCAATCATAAGTCGCTGAGAAAGCGCAACATGCTCTTCGAGTCTTCGCGCTCTGTTCCTTTACTTCGTACATCCGTATATTCATCAACATGTTGCGGGATTAATTACCACGGCATGATACTGAAGAGATTCCGCTTTTAATGCGCGAATCGCAATTTTCTCGTCGACGCGCGAACCCTCTTCAATCGCGATGCCAATCAGTGAATTTCTGACAAACTGATCGTCAAACAGTGACGTACTGATAAGAAAGTAAAAGTCAATTTTATTGTCTGGTTTTATCGAAATCCTGGAGAGATTTGGTAAATCGAGTGAGGAAGTTAAGAATAAATACAAATAAAGGAGCAGATTTTTCTAAATAAGGACAAAATAGAGTATCAAGAAGTCTTACTTATAATTTTTCTAAACACTATTAAAATATTATTAAAGGGACTTTAAGAAATTTAAATAAAAAAAAATTATAGTGTCACCTTACAAGTTTCTATAAGTTAATACAATGCGGGCACAATAAAATTGTTGTTCCATTAGGAGGGAACAACGAAAGAATATGGCAGCCATTAGTGATAAGTCAATCGATAATTGGCCGACTCTTGACTCCAACTTAACGGTCGGTCGACAACCGACTCAAGCGTGCGTTTCGCGATGCCTCAGCTCGCACGAAGCGGTCGCCCGTAACGAGTGAATAATGACCTGGGTCGCTCTCACGCGTCTGCCTCTCAGCTGTTCACTTCCGCTAGTGAAAGGTGCATGCACTGTAGCCGGGAGCTATGATAAAATGCACTTACGTGCATCCTCATGGCGCGCGTCGCTCAGGTCGAACACGCCAGCGCTCCGTTAGCGATTGGCAGTGATGATGGGAAGACAGACTCGGATCGATACGGATTATCTCAATTTTCTTTATTATAAATAATGTAGACTTATTGGAGCCATAAAATCATAGCACGCAAAACGTTATGCAATCATACAGCGAGAGGTCCTAAAAAAAAGTGCTTTCGAGAAATCATGGAGAGATATAGAGAATAATCGCTGATCGGCGAGTTTATTTCAATCAAAATTCTACGGGACCAAGAATTCTTAGATTATATAGACATCGACTTCGAATCTTTCACTCCTCAAATACTCCGTTATGCAATTCACGTATATACAACACACGTATACACACACAGAGTCATGCATTCACTATCTCGCGCTTCATATTATGCATCATATGTACAAATCTAAGCAGATGATTCAATCGATTTTCGAGAGAGAAAGACAGAAACGCGGGAGGGATTCCTGAATACTTAAGAAAGTTTATTTTCTCTATTCGCTTAGATCGTAATCGCAATTTTCCTCGATTCGTAATATGCCTCGAAATACGAAATATTTCATCAGAAGAGAGCGCTCTTCCTAGAATTAATAATTCTAGGAAGAGAGCTCTCTTCCTAGAATTCTAGAAAATTAGCTGTTCTTTTATTAGAATTTTCCAACGAAATTTCATTTTTATCTCTTGTTAAAATTATTTATTGCACTGTTTTATGAAATAAAATTTTACGAAATAAAATTTTACATAAAATTTTACGACGTCGTTATTCAGTCGTTCGAAAATATCTGGAACACAGAATTTATTTCGTACAAATAAAAATAAACGGGACATTACAGATGTGTAACACAGTTTATAAGAAGCTGAGAAATCGGAATCTGTCATTGACCTTGATATCAAATTCAGAAGAGCAACTAATCAGAGGAACATGCGACACGCATTACGTAAAGATCAGAAGTTCGCCGATTTTTATATCTCGCGGCCTTGAAGATTGATATCACTTCTTTGAAATTCGAATCTCAATGTAACTGTATTTTCGTAATATCTCGATTCGCGAAATTCCCATGCGAATACAGTTGCTTGTTTAATAAATCGCTCAAATTTTATTGTATGATGATGGTACATCGAAATTATTAGAATTATTTCTAATTATTGCAATTCATCTTTAGAATAAATTTATAAACAAATTTTTTATAAACAAACAAGAATTTTACGTAAAAAAATCAAGCATTACTTTTAATTATTACGAGGTAATTTTTTAATAATTTCAAGTTGAAAACTCTGAATTATAAGAAATTTTGAAAATTTTATAAACCCTTAGAAATATTTAAAAAATTATATACACATATAAATCTTTTGTAACAATTTACAGTACAGTGAATTAACTAATTAACGAATATAGGTATATATAATATTTTTTATTTGTTTTACTATTTCATAATACATTTTTATTTTATTATATAATTTTTATAGTTATATAGTTATCTTATTATTTTTTCATAACGTATATATATTTCAATATATATTTCAATATAAATATCTAATATTAAGCTAATTCCATATAACATTAATTTATATTATATTATAGTTACAGACATAATATTGCTTTTTATTTTAAGAGACTTTTATATACAATAATTGATATATATATATATATAACTATAATAATATATAAATAATAGTTTAATAATATAGTATAAGCAATAGTTCAATTATAAATTTATTTTAAAAAAATTTATATTTTTGTATATTATCTGGCTTAAGATTTATATTATTTAGCTATATATATTATTATTTATGAAATTATTGGTTTGTATTGTAACATTTCTATATACATCCTTCTCTTTAAGAAATTTTTACAAGCTTATATATAAAGAAGCTTATATACATATATATATAAACATATATATATATATATATATATAAGCTTCCTTATACTTCAACACAGAGATATTTAGTTACATAAGGTTTGTCCATCTTATTTCTGAATGTCGTAAATATGACACTCGGACTTGGGAGCAAAAACGATCTTCTTGAATGCCGCACACGTAACATGAGTATAAAGGGATGAAATCGGGAAGACATCAGCGAAATCTCATCACGTACAGTTTTGCGATTCTAACAGTCGGAATTTCTAAACCATTTCGCGTAGTCTGTCAAGCTGTGCAACGTGGGTTTAAGATGGCTGTAAAGCATTACATCATAAGTGGCGTTGATCCAATCCGTTTAGATTCATATTTATAAAACATACAGCGTACTTTGTTTTTATTACGATCAACAGGTACGGTGCGCGCAATTAGATGAATCCTTTAAATGGAAACAGATACGCAATCTGTTGAAATGATTTGATGGAATCAATTATGTAAGTTAGTAAAATTTAATTCGTGAAAGATTACAAGCAGTGAAATTAAAAGTAAAATTAATTTGAGTCTTGTATTGATTGCAGTCAATGTGTCAAATAACGTCGCAATCACCCAATCATCACAGAATCAGTCTCGATTTTGGTCGCCATTCTTTTCTGCCGGAAGCAGTGTGCGAGGTTCGGCAGTGGTTTGTTCTTGCAATTCTTGACCCATCCATCCCAAGCCTTGAATCCGTGCTGATCGAATATCTTCTTGGCGCACACGATGTCTTCCTGTATATCATCACTCAGGTAGTCCTCGCAGCGCTTATTGCATTTGCCACCTCTATGCCCTCTGGTGCACCACTCGGCACTGTTGATCTGAAGGATACCATAAGAATAGCTGGAACCTCTCTTTGGACCAGTTACCAGGTGCGTGTCCATCCTACTTTCGTATTTCATCAGGCAGACCCAGTTGCTGATGAAGGACCTACTGATTCTGGCTATCGCTAACTGCCTTGCAGCCTCGCATTGTGTGTATATCTTTCCCTCCACCGGCGAATGCGCAGTTACAATCATCAGAATGAACAGGATCATCCACAAACCCATCATTTTATAACGTGAATGAATATTCGCCGAGACTATTTGGCAAGTATTAAAATCGTCTTTCTCGATTACTTAAATCACTAATTGAGCGGTTGTTCGAGCAATCAACTTGCGAGAAAAAGTAATCCATCGGCTACTTTATGTTGTTCTTGAAGAATAATTAAATTGTTGAATAATCTAATGATGTCTTAATATATACTTTCTAATCTTACAGACAGATTTTTACATTAATGTCTAGGAAGATATTAAAAATCGATGAAGATATTCTTCATTTCTATTAATCCGTCTGGCACTTCTATTAATAAATCAGCACTTTAATAACTTTAACCGAAACGTTGTTCAGTGTTAATGATTCTGATAAAGAATTATGCTTGCATAACACCCGGCTCAGAATGTTTTTAATTATCCGCCTATCCATTCGTAAAATTGAGATAAATTAATAATCTCACGTTTTTCTTCCGATGCGTAACGTGGTACAAGTTATTGACAACGATTGCACTGAGGATTTATGCGGAAATCCGTCTTATAAACGCGACGTCTGCCGCTAATATCGCGGATAATCGCAGATGACCTTGAGCTTGAGCGATATATGCTATTTACTAACGCTAATAATAAAAAATACAAGCCGCGATAAAACCGTCATTTCGCTTTTCGCTTTCCGCTGTTGCGCATTGAGTCGCGATCTCGCCCCACCTCAGCTTATTATTGCGGATATTCCATGGCTTTTATGAGAATTTTGTATCCGACAATGACATTTTCGAAGAATAAAAATAATAATAATACAATCCGTAAAGGCTATACGAGTCACGGGCTGATGAAGGTGCCAACGATTAATTTCAATCTTAATTAATCATTAATGTGTAGAATCCTCTTTATTGAACGTTTCTACTCACTTTGGAGTCCTCCTCAGCAATACATATGTGTAATTAATATGTTGAGTATTCCGTCAACCTGAGTCACTTACAGGTTCCCGACTATAGTGGATCCTGATTGAAATATCAAAATTAAATTGATTTATCAAAAGAAAGAAAAAAAAAATCTAAGTAACTCACCTCAAACGGAACACTCAATATGTTTCATAAGCTTTGTAAGTTTATATTAACAACAATTAAATCTGATCTTTATTATATACATTTAGTTAATTTCAGTTTCACATCTCCGAATAATGTAACGTGTTTGCCGAACATTTTATAATTTGTAACAGACAACAAAGACACAAAACAAAACAATCAAGAGAGAAAAGCTAACTATACTATTCGCTACATATTATATTAGTCATGAATTATGTGTGTCAAAGATGTGAAAAATAAAAAACTTTTTAGCTATAAATTAATTAGTCAGTTCACATAACATCGTCGTATATGTATGATGTAAACCTTCCCTGTCAGAACGCAAATTCAATCCATTTTTTTGCATAAAAATGCGCTTTTTCAGAAATTAGTCGTTTATTTAATATTCTCTCATGATCCAGAATTTGAATATTCTCCCAATCAAAGTCATAATTCCATTCCATCCTGTGATTCGTGATAACAGACTGTGAGTTCGTATTCCAATTGATATGATTCCGATGTTCCGTAATTCTAGAGATCAATTTTCTACCTGTTTGTCCTACGTATGAGGCATCACAGTCTTTACAAGTTATTTTGTATATTACATTTTTATTTTGATTTTTGGGGAGAACATCCTTCTGGACCTTAATGAACCTACTCAATTTATTGTTACTATAGAACGATTCTCGAAGAACACATTAACGCTTTCTAAAACAAACATAAGATAATAAAATCAAAGACTAGATAATAGAATCAATTAGTTAGAATTCTTGGATTCTTTAGCTCATGAAGATAATTGGCGACAGACAGCTCATAAAGAAGTTCATTATACAACATAAAAATTAAAAATATAAAAAGTATAAATGTGTCAATCAAATAATGTATGCGATATTTTATTTCTTGTTATAGCATAAATTACATTTCTCAGAAAAAAGAGGAGAAATAATTCCTAATTTTATACTAATATTATTAATTAATGCAATATGTTATTTTTTATAAGTTTATGGAAAAAAACGCCTGTCGCTACAGTTAGTACATACATATATGATGGTTTCGCGCGAAGTGTCCGTGATCATCAGAATAGAGATCAAATAGTTATTGTGCAAAACAACGTTGTTTTAACCTGTCACTACTTTTATAAAGATAGATAGATTAAATATTATGTTTTATACAATAATTATTTAATAACTATTTTGAGTGTATACTTTTGGCATACATTTTTTATCATCTTTTAAAAAAATAATTTGAAGGTGATATTTGTTTAGAGCAAAATGATCAGATGCAGCTTTCTAATAATAAAGCGTTGTAATTAACGCTTAGCAGAATAATTTTATTTCAATTTTATTTCACGCATGAACTCCTCTCTCTTTTGGGGGCAAAAGTAATTTTCTTATAAAAATAAAATCGAAAAGACACCGATGAAATCTCATTACGTACGGTTTTGTAATTCTAACTAGTCAGAATTTCTAAATCAATTTCGCATATAGTGTCGTCTGTTAAACCAAGCAGCGTGAGTTTTAGACGGACGTAATGAGTCATAAGTAGTGCCGATCTAATCAGTTTAGATCCATATTTATAAAGCATATTAACGTACTTTTTTATTATTGCATTCGTTGGGTACGATGTGTATATTTAGAAAGATCCTTTAATAGAATCAAATATATAAATCTGTTGGAATACAATTTGATGGAATCGATTACATAAATTTCTAAAATTTAAGTGAAAGATTACAAGAGATGCAAAGACTTTATAGAAGCGAGAAAATTAAAAGCAAAATAATATTTAAGCCTCGTATCGATTACAGTCAATGTGTCCAACAGCGTTACAATCATTCACTCATCACAAAATCGGATCGATCTCAATCTCGGCCATTCTTCTCCTACGTATACAGTTTGAGATGTCCGGTAGCGGTTTGTTCTTGCACTTTTTCATCCATCCATCCCAAGCCTTGAATCCGTCCTGATCGAGGATTTTCTTGGCACACGCAATATCGTCCTGTATATCATCGTTCAGGAAGTCTTCGCAGCGCTTATTACAGTTGCCACCTGTACGTCCTCTGGCGCACCATTTGTTACTGTTGATCTGAAGTATACCATAAGAATAGCTGGAGGCTGTTTTTGGACCAGTCGTCAGCGTGGTGTTCATCCCACTTTCGCTTTTCATCAGACAGATCCAATTGCTGAAGAAGGACCTACTGATTTTAGCTTTCTGCAGCTCTTTTACAGCTTCGCATTGCTCGAATATCTTCCCCTCCACCGGTGAATGGACAGTTATGACCGTCAAAACGAATAGGATGACCAACGATCCCCTCATTCTTTAATAGGAATGAATATTCGCCGAGACTACTTAGTTTGTCTTTCTTGAATCACTAATTGAGTGGTTGCTCTGATGAATCAAGCAACTAACTTGCGAGAAGAAGTAATCCAATGGTAGTTTTATGTTGTTTTTGAAGAATTATTCAATTGTTGAATAATCCAATGAAGTTTAAGCTTAAGTCTCAATACTTTGTAATCTCGTAAGTAGTGTGATCTTGTAAACATTTACAATGAAGGTTTAAGAAGATATTAAAAAAGATATTTTTTATTTTCCGAACTCGGCACTTTAATAACTTTAATCGTTGTTTGTCGTTATCGCTTCTAATAAAGAATTATTCGAGTAATACCGGTTACTCAGAATATGTTTAATTACTCGCTTTTCTGTACGAAACTGAGGTAAATTGATGACCTCGCGTTTTCTTTCCGAAGCGCAATATGGCTCAAGGTGTTGACAACGATCGTACTGAGAAGTCATGTGGAATTACTCTGTCTTATAAATGCGTCGTCTGTTACTAATGCCGCTGACGATTAAAATGACCTTGAGCTTGAGCGATATATACTATTATCTATTCACGTCGTAATGAGATTCAAGCCGATAAGACCATCTCTTTTCGCTTTTGCGTGTCATCGCGATCTCGTTTCGTTTTGTCTTATTACTACAAATGGCTTCCACAAGTAGAGAGTTTCATATCCAATAAGAATGACGTTCTCGAAGAAATCATTAATGCATTAATCTAAGACAAACATAAGATAATAGAATCAAAGATTTTCTGAGCTATTGACCTCTTCGATAAAAATAACGCAATCCCTTCTCAGTAAAATTCGTCATTTGTGTGAAAGTCTTGAAGTCCTTAGATCACGAAGACAAATCACCAGTAAAGATACAACTTACAGAGAGGCTTATTTCTACAACATAAAAATTAAAGGTCTAAAAATTAAAAGTCTAAAAAGAATATGAAATTAGATATTTCATATTTTATTTTTTTATATTAACTAAATTTATCAAAGAAAGGGGAGAAATATTTTTTAATTTTGTATTACAATATATATATTATTAATCAATGCAATATATTATGTTTTATAAACTTGGAAAAAAACCGTCGTTATTGCTGTACACATAATTTGTTTACCACGAAATGATCATATATATTCTAATATAATTAACATTTAGTAGAACATTTTATTTCGCGCAATGATGTAATAAATATTATTATATAATGTTTGTGTTGTCTATAGTTTAATAACAATGTCAGTTCTGAAGACTCATATAAGGTGCAATATAAGGAAACATCGGGTTATTTTTCCAGGAAATAATATTTTGTTATCTATCGTCAAACAAAATGTATGTTACAAATTATCACTGATACATTTCTAATTATATTTGTCTTCCTTTCGTTGAGTCAAACGTCAAACGTAAGTTCGATAAGTTATCACATGTAGCACGAGTTATTAAATCGATTTATTTCTCGGTTCTCATAACACAGCAGTTATGTTTATTTTTAATTGAAGTTTGACCCGCTTCGCGCTTCAGAGATTACAGAGTTTCCCAGAAACTCCAATCTCTTCAAATTGAATTCGATGAATGATTGATTTTTTAATACACTTACTTTAAATATATTGATAAGAAAGTTATAATAATATATTGAGGTCAAATACAGAGAGAGAGAGAGAGAGAGAGAGAGAGAGAGAGAGAATAAACTGATTCCACATTCATACATATCTAGAAAGATTTGTTTAGAACTTATAATAATAAAATATTTTTAAATAACAATGAAGACTGCGGCATTGCTTCAATTATAAAAATTACAATCGTATCAAAATAAACAATTACATTGATATTTGAAGAATGTTTATGTTGTATATTTTAATTTGCAAAGATAAAAGTACATCTAAATAAAACTGAAAAATGCTCAAAATATATTTAAGATATATTTAAAATGTTAGAAGACATCAATTAAATGTTTTTACGATACTTTAATAAATAAATTGATTATATGATGTAAATTAATAAACAAGTATAAATATTGTTTTAACCCTTCATGGTCACATTGTGTTAAAATTTTATGAACATTTTATGAAAAATTCATTTTTAACACTAAAAAAAATCGTAAACATATATTAGAATTTAACGTGAAAGACGATGTATATGTAACTTTCACGCTAAATTCTAATACATGTTTAAGATTTTTTTTAAATGTTAAAATTAAATTTTTCATAAAAACATCATTGTTCCATTTTCTTGAAAGATGAAATTATATACTGTATTTTTTTAAAATCATTGCAACTAATACTGTCGATTTAGTAACACTTTAAAGATGGGTCGAGTCATTTTAAGTCAGAGTAACCAACGTGTGGCTTTTTAGAAGTGTGACCATGAAGGGTTAATAGATTTAAGTTTTATATAGATATTTTGTATTGTGTACCAAATAATTAAATACTTCGTTTAAAATAATGACATTCAAGAAAGATTTTTCGAGGTGTGTTTTTTTATATAAGCAAGTTTAGAGAATGAAAAGTATTAAAAATGATATTATTACTTAACATAAGAATTTTATTCAGTAAAGCGTGAGTATTATTCCAATTATTGCAGACAGGACTTTTTACGTATAAATGTATAATATAAAATGCAAAGCGCGTAATGCGACAATTTAGGAGTATCTACATCTATGTCAATACTTGTAACGGTGTGTTTACATTTGGCAGTACACATGAAATTGTGAAGAAATATTTTAAAGGCACGATAATATCACATTTACTTATAAAACTTAAATTTACTATCTAAGAGGCTGACGATTTTATAAATGCTTATCATTACGCGTGATTTCTGTAGACTGTCGGCCATTGTATTTGTAAAAGAGAACGACATTTATTTGTTTTTAGCCTCAAGAAAGCTAAAAGAAAAGATCATTAGGCGTAGAAGGTAATATCATCACATAAACTAATGACGAAAACTATATTACATATTTTCTTAACGTAACAATTTTATTAGCATCCTTGGTGAAAATTTTTCTTAGAACTCTTTGTATGACTCTTCAGAATTTTTATATAAATTTTATAATTTTTCATAATTTTTATATATTAATTTTTTAGAAAATTTTTCAGATTAAATGATCTGAAATACTTTCCAAAATGTTGAAAAAGTTTACATCTTTTCTAAAATTTTTACGTGAATTCTGAAATACCTTAAAATTTTTTAATTTATAATTTTTAAAGAAAACATAAAAAATTTAAAGAATTTCAAGATATTTTTTTAGAAATTTTCATAAATTTAAAATATAAAAAATTCTAAATAATTTTATGAGATATTATGAATATTTTTTCACCACGGATGCCTGCAATGACTTTGGTGATCTTTATCGATCGCCAGATTTATCTGTTTTCTATCTATTTTCTTCGATTAGCTGTCTTCGAAAATCGTGACACCATATTTGATCAAACTTTAGAAAATTGTTTTCTCGATTGAAGCTTCGATATATACATTTCGCCATACAATAAAATATTGGTATTGATTTTTTTATTTGCTTGCGTGACTCAGACAAACGTACTCCATATTTACACAAACAGTTATGACTAACAAGATACTCTGACACCCGAAAAGTTCATGATTCGGTTCCCTTCGATGTTACATTCGTGTAACTGAAGTCACTATCGAGGCGCGAGTGCGTAATGAGAAAAATATTTTTACAATTTCCCCTACGATTTCTAATAAAATTGTATTCAACAGCCGATAATTTCAATTTGACAGATTCATCATTAACCAGCAGGGTTCGTCTTCTTCTGTCTCCTATCTTTGGCGAAGCGTAATATGTTCGGGTTACTGTAAATCATGTTGGCCAAAGTTTCGACTCCGGCGTACGTATCAGCCTTGGATCCCATGCACATGGAGAATTGGAGGCTAGAGAGCTCTCTGCTGCACTCTATCTCGTGATATACGTGCACCAGATGCCTGTCCGCCGCCCTAAAGACATCGAGGCCTGACTTAACTGCCTTTTCGAAGAATTCCACGTCCTCTTTGCCCCAGCCTTGAATCGAGAGATCCAAACCGCCCACAGTACGGTAGTCACTCTTGTACAGTGAAACTATTCCGAAACCGTACTGCCTCCAGTGTCCGGAGATCTCGTTTATGATGAACTTGTCCTGCTTCCTGGCGTCGCCGTAAACGACTTTAGGATCATACTGACTAAAGACTATCGGAAAATATATTCTTCGGCCTGGTAGCGTGTTCAGGCGCATCCTGTTCAGCGCTGAGCCCGTGAATACAACGTCCACGTCGATGAACAGCATTAAATCATCGGCCTGCAACTTCGACGCACCCAAGTCCAGAGCTCGAGCTCTCGAAAAGTCCCCGGAGACCGGTAGAATCTCTATGCTGGCACTGCGATATTTGTACTTGAGCTGCTCAATCAAATCTATTGTTTTGTTAAAGGTGTTCTCACTTTTGTGCTGGTAGAGTACGACGAGCAATGACGTCTTCTCGCCGCTAGTCAAACAGATATCCTCGTAATTTTGGAGGAACCTTTGGAAGATCTCGTAGCGGCCTGACAGAGGTAGGATAAAATTGATGATCTTGCTTTGCACCGGATCTTCCTCTTGAGAGTTGAAATTGAGATTCAGAAAGCCACCGTGCAGTAAACTATGAATAGATTTGTCATCTGATTTCTGTCGTGGTTGAACTTCGATGCCATTTACTGTCTCGCGCATCTCTAATCCTGCGAGAACATTTAATGTCTGTTAAATTTAAACTAGTATTTAGTAATAGCTCTTTCAATAATATTTCTTCATATGTCATTATAAATCAATTATGTTAGAACCTAACGAAATCTTTTATTTTAATTAAAATGGCTATATGCATAAAATCATAACTCAATAAATTACAACTTATGTTACTTTTAAGGCAGAGCAATTACAATTTTGTGTTTCAAACAAATGTACTCTGATAATTTAATTACTTAAACATTAGGGGATGTTCATATTTTGATTAACGCTTACGTGTAACATTATTATTTAACACATGACAGAAAAATATGTCTCGTGGATATTAAAAGATTAATTAATTTTTGATATAATAATTTCACTCTATATACGTCATAATTAAAGTGTTAACTTTAGTAAATATATGCACCTAAAAAATGTATATATTGACTACAGCAGACTACAGTATACATTTACTGAGTTAACACTGCGACATATATAAATGTTAAAAACATGAGTAATCGTACCGGTAAAATGTTGATGGAGATAAACGTGTCTTCGAACGGGAAGAGTGACCTTCCTGCCCCGGTACTTTCGATAAACCAACAGAAGATCTAATATTGTATCAGCTCCGTAAGAATTTACCCTCCTGTATCCGTAAAGAGCAGACCGTTCTTCGACTATGCGGCCCCGTTGCCTTGAATAGGAATTAATGGAAGCCATGACCTCCCTGGTAATATCTTCCAGGCCTTCTTTGATGTCGCTATGAATACGTCGCCTGGGATTAGAATCAGTCAAACTGTATTCTAATTTCAAGAGAAAGTCCCACGGGATCACTTCGTCACTCGTAGCCGGTTTGAACGAACGAAGACTCGCCGGTACACCTGCACAAACAAGATTTTTTTAGCGAATCAATGAATCCAACCGGTTTCTCTGTATTTAACACCGAATGTTAAAACTTCTTAAAAATACTTTGCAAATTCGAGATCAAAAACAATTAAAAAATTTAAAAAATTTGAAAATTAAAATATGCTGAAGTTCATCATTTTTGCAATATTCGACACGAAATCATACAATTCATTATACTATGATTTATTATAATAAATAATAAAGATTTCTTTTTTCTAATTGTATATAAAGAATACGAAAAACAATATTAATAAGAAGATTAAAAATTCAATATTAGGGTAAATATAAATTACTGTTAATTTTATTGAGTCGATTTTTAAGACAGTATCGATATTGTAAATTATATTTACGGTTTGGAACTGTAAGAACGTAATAATTTCATTTGGTAGCTTGAAAATAAAAAAAAACGTCAAGCTTTATACGTATAATTTTTATAATTAACCACAGTGTTGCTAATCCGTGACTACGTTGAATTACGTGTTCGATATAAAAATCGCATTTCTTTGTACCAAGCGTTATGAAAATGACAGAAAATTAATTGAAGGGAGCAAATAAATGTGGTAAATTTCCTCTAGGATCTCAATGTTCCGTGACCTGTAATCTCGATTACAGCATTTTATTAGCAAACTATGCTCAACTTAGTTTTCAGTCGGTTAATTCTAATTTATTGCGACGTACTCATGTATATAAGTTATATATATGAGTCAACGCGATAATATGGCAATCGCCAAATCTGGGAAAAGTATGAAAAATATAAGAAATGGTTGGAATAAAAATAGAGAGAGTCTTTCTCAATTATTTGTATTTGATAAATATATCGACGCGTATGCTTAGTTCCAATCCTGTTAAATCAACTCATATAAAATAATCAAACTGAACGATATTAATTTTTGAAACGTCTAATCAAGATAGTGTATTTTTGTGATTGAAACATTATTACAAGAAAACATTAAATTATAAGAGATCTTTTTTTTATAAATTTTAAGTATCAGGGATTTATTTTTAAATCTTTGGATTTTCCTTTATTATTTTCTAATTTCAACATACTCTCATTATTTAACGAGTAAATATCAAGTGTGACAAAAATTATTTTAGTATTTCTTTTCTGTGGAAATGATTTATTTATTTATTTTTGTTTTCTTGAAAGTTCTGAAGGTAAAAGATTAACAATTACAAGATTAATTCTTCGAAGATCAAGAATTGATGAGATCACGGAATCAATTTTTGCCAATATTAAAACTTGCACAGGTCTCTTTAATTTATTTCTCATGGAATTTAGATCTGCAAGCGAAACGTTGTCGATGAAATGTAACATGAGAAGCTATGCGACGATACAAAGTCACGCGTTATGATTCTTGCGTCTCCGAGATTGCATATTCAATTTCAAATAGAGTTACAATCCCTTTGGGATATAATTTGACGTGTTGTCCCGTCGGTGCAAGCCGTGCATTAACGTGACAGATAACCATAATTGTGTAAGTACGCAATAAACGGTAAGTGTTAATTTAATAGCAATATGCAGTAAAAATTTTACGATCGAAAAATATGTTAGAACGTTATTAACGTTCTAAAGAGATTTTATGGTTTGGAAAATGGTAGGAATTTAAATAGAGGAAGTGATGATAATGTATGAACATATATAATAAAGGCATGCAGAATATAACAATGCGGAACATCATTAGATAAACAGTTATGCATGTATTTACAAGCCTGAGAAGGGATCGACGAAATACTTATTAAAAAGCTGCACGAGAATGTTAATATAAAAAAAAATCGCAGTTGCAAATTGAAGTAAACGCATAATTTTATAAAAATATAATATATAAATAAATCTAAAGAATAATATCATTTAAATGATTTTTACAAGTTTTACTCTTGTCAGAAGAAAATGAAAATAAAAAAAATGCATATATAGGCCGTATTCACAATCTTATTTCAAATCCGTTTTAAGTAATATCGTAAGATACTAATACGGTTTTTTGATTGGTTCATGACATTTTAAGATTGTACTTGAGATAGTCTTAAATAAGAACCGACTATAAATAAATACCGCCTGTACAAAAAGAGAAAAGGAAAGAGGGAACGCAAGTTCGGCTCTTATCGGTGGTTTATAATGACGGAAGTAAGATATCATACCCAGTGTGTCCGTGTCGCCGGGATAATCCTTAGAATTAGAATCGACCGGAAAGAGACGTACGCCCTCCGCTATTTCGTAGTTCTTCAAGGCTTCCAGGCTTACTCCCAACACCTGGGCCATCGTGTAAATGTCCCTGTGTAAACGAATTCTCTCTTGCTGCAGGTCTTGTATTCGTAATCCCTGGTGGAATATATTGCACAGTATAATTTTTGCAAAGATAACTTTTTAGTAATAAACGCATTTGCACCAAAGCGGCAATTACGACGTCGGAGATATGAACTAATTGTAAGAATTGCGAGGCGATTTATTTCTTGCATCGCTTACGTTACTTCGTTCGCTAACGGTTATCAAATTACTTAACAGTTCACAGATAGGTAATGCAGTTTTTTTTTTCACATAACCGCGGTAGTGTTTACCGTAATTATGATACGTGATGCAATACAAACCCTCATGTAATTGTGCAGCCTGTACATGTGAGGCGGACTTTTCACAGGATGCAAAGTAATGGCACGATGAACCTCCTTTTTCTTGAGATTTCCGGTGAACGCCTGGGCCCCGCTGCTATTATGATAAAGAATCGACTGCATCTGTGCGGAATCATATATCATGAATATATTATGAGTATCGCCTATTTCAAGAGTTGAGCAATGATAATGTAAGTAATATGATAAAACCGTATTTTATTTTTAATGCACGATACATACTATAATTATTTTAAATAATTTTTTCTTCATTCCATACGTATTTTTTCACTTTTTTAAATTTAGCAGATATAATAAGACTTTATTCAATAATAGTGAAAACATTAAAACATGGCAGCTCTTCATTGTTAAAAAGAAATCAAAGCATTGTTCATAAATTTATCACGTAATTTTGTCATCTTTGAGATAAAAATAAATTAATTTCCAAACTATGAATACATAACAAAGAAAATCTCCAAATAATAATTAAATAACACAAATAATTAAAATAAATAATTAAAGTAGTAGACAAAGTCTTTTGTATTGAAATTTGGCAATTCTTGGCGTTTCTCTTATTTGACGTTTTTCACGCGTTTCGCTGCTAGTAAAAATTAATTCAAGCACGAGGAATTATTCGATTAGGACTTTTATGTCGACTTTTTATTCCGCGGGAGCCCGGTATATTAATTCGTCCTGAATGTCTGAATACATGCGCAAGCGAAGCGTATCGTCAAACGTGCAATTAACACGCGGGCAGAGAAACGGAGTAGAAGTACGAACCTGTCAAACTTCCTATCTGTGCGCGTACTACGACCGCGACCTATAATGGCTAGGTTTACATCGTGCATTTAGGCCGCGACTTATACGCGTCCTTGTTTATCCTGTATATTAAACAAAGATACTTATCGTATAGGTCGCAGACTAAGTGCACGATGTAAACGTAGCCAATGATTACCATAGAACGTCCTATTCCGAACGCCTGACCGAAACGTCAAACCCGCGATGCGGGTGTTAATCACAACGATGGGTGTGGTGGTTTCTTGTTTCGTTTTGTTAGAATTACATCGGCGTCTCTTGATGAGTATTTCAAAAAGTCGCTCGCATGACTTGCTCTGGCAGTTACGTAAAGAAATCTATCACGCTTAGAATTTTGTAGAAGAATTTTGTTTGAACGTTGCGCTTTCTCGAAAAGCACCTTCCAATTCGAAAGACTCGTTGAAAGAAAGTGAAGTAATAATTTAAAAAATTCCGATCTTTTTTTAGAATATACTTTTTAGGGTATATTTTTATCTGTCTTTCTTCAAGAATTATGCATTTTATATTTACATGCTTATGAATATTACGACAATTAAACTGATACTTTAATATTTACAGACATAATTTAAATTTATTCAAGGTTTCTGTGTCCTAATTTTGAATAATTCTTTTTCTTGTAATTTACTCCGATTTTTTATTTGTAGCCGCCATTTACTTTGCTATCCTTCATTTTCTTTCTTTGCTTTGTATAACTTATAGTTTTTTTTTATTTTCATATATTTTTTGTATTATTTTTGCTATTTGTATATTTTTGTTCTTTTACTTTTCTCTTTACTTACTTTTATGTTTTTTAGAGGGCTTGCTCTAGAATGGTAATAAACGCTTTTATCTATCTCTATCTGTTTATTTCTCTCTCTTTCTCCTTTCTCTTTTATTAATCTATTTCATGGAATAACAGAACGATTTATCAACCCCATTTAGATCAAATAAATATCTTTTATTTCATCAAAATCTAAAGACGGATGGGATGAATATGTTAAGTGTTTTGACCTTACGTCGAGTTTCAAGACGGGAATAGATGGTCTAACTCTGTGGGTCAGCAGGCTACGATTTGTTCGGGCCTAACGAGTGACATCCTCATCCGTGCACTTTACCTTTCGTCGTGACAGTGATATGAACGTGCATCGGAAGCCATACCACCTACGCAAGTGCATCGCGGTCGTACCGAGACAGTGTCATCGCGCTTTCGCCTTTTCGAATGAATAATGGATGATTGTATTAACGAATGAATTGTTAAACGCGTTTACTTATGCATACGTCTTCGAATTCATCGTCGCCGTTGCCGTTCTTAATACTCGTCTCTGTTATTTCAAAGTTGATGTGTCTGTTTTGAGAAGGATTTATAGTATATTTTTCTAAATGTATATAAAAGAAACCCAGGATTAAAATTTTGTTTTTCTTCTTTCAAACTTATTTTCGCGAAATTAAAATGGTTCAAATTATTTAATTTGCGTGATAAACTTTATTTTACGAATTAAACGTATGACTTCATTATATTATCAGTTATAAAATTGTTTATACTTATTTCATGTTTATATACATTTGCGATATCAAAATTTATGATTCTTCTCGAACAGATTTTTTTATTTTATTACAAAATCTATCCTTTTATTTGAATCCTCTTTGGAGTTCGCGCATCAATTCTACTTGATTATCGCGATATGCGCTTTAAAGCACTTCGTGTTGTTAAATTGTTACTTAAGCGGTACAGTCTAATATGATCGCGAGTACCAAGACGAAGAAGAATAGCTCGATCTGGCCACTGGGTTAGCAGGGTACAATTCACTTTTACTCAACGACTAACATCCTCATTTGTACCTTCCAGCTTAATCCGCTACGGACGTGCCCGGTACATAATGCAGATGCGCGCGGTACGTATATTTAAATCGACGATGACGTATGGGTTATACGCCCATTATGTGAGCATCGCGTCCTGATTCCTGATCAAGTTACGCATAATTTAATTTGAGATTTAACCAGTTAGTTTTAAAGGAAATTAACCCTTTAACAATTTGAAATGACGAATTGTTCAATGAGGAAATAATTGAACTATCAATGAACGATTGCGAGAGAAATGCATCGGGATATTTTAAGTAGTGAAGTTTCTAAGGATATCTCAAGGATATTATGTCTAGTAGTATATATAAAAATTAATTTATTTTATTTTTAAAAATGTATTGAAATAAAAGATAATTACCTATATTAAAAAATGAAAGTGATTGTTTTATTTTATTATCTTTTTTACATATTCGAGCCAGAAATTTTTGGATTTTAATATGTAATTCAATCATGGGTGATCGTTAATGTCTAAAAAAGAACAGACTATTACCGAGGCACCATTGTGCGAAAATTCAGTTCTCCAAAGAAGAAAGATATTTTGAGATCAAAGCCAAACACTGCTTCAGTGCGATACGCAATTTGCACGTTGGTTTGCAGCACTCTAGTCCGATCATTGTGAGTTGAGAAGCGCAGAAGAAGTGTGTACAACGGATAAACTAGCGGCGTCTAATCTTCCTTGCGTATGTGTTAATCAACAAATCGTTTCGTGTCACGTACATGCGTTTCTGCGAGTGCTTGCGGTGGAGCCTCGAAGGAAGAAATTGGATGACCAGAATAGCTTTAGTATCACGCGAGTGACAATAAAACCGATAAAATGGTTTAACAGTTCGCAAAAAAAACACAAAAGAAAATTTTTTGTTACTATCGATACAATAGCCGTGTTCCAATATACATTATCAGTACTGAAAATCTATAATTTATTTTATGTATACTATAGATTTTCAGTACTGGCAGTGCATATCGAAATATGAACAACAGCGGAATTAATATAGATCGAATTGGTTGGAAATGAAAGAAATTAAAGATTAACATCATAGTTTGGATGTTTCAGACCGAATGTCGCAGTTACAAAGTTTTATTAAAGATAAGTCATCGTTTCAAAACAGGAAAACGGTGATTTCGATAAATATGCACGAAACCAGGGTACAATAATGTTTTAATAATCAGCGAGATCTACTTATATACATATACTTCTATCAACTCATGATAAGATAAAACGTTTGGGTTGCCTATCTGTTACACGACGTATACTTGTTCTTGGTGATAAAACAAATAAATCGATAGCAAAGTGTAAGCATTCTTCAAAGAGAAGAAATAAAAATAAGCTTTACAAATAAATCTTTCGAACATTTATCTCGTTTCTATTTTATTATTGTCATATATTAACAAGTGAAAAAAAATCGTTTCTTGATTTGAAAAGAATTATTTCCAAGCTATTATAGATTTTTAGGAAATATAGAATATATCGAAGAAAAAAAGGAGACTTTCGTAAACTTCAAAAATATTTCCTAAGAATATTTTTCAACGATTTAGAAACTAAATTTTTCTGTTTAATCTTCTTAATTTTATTTGTTTGCAGATCCCTTGTAATATAATATGATCACCCTAATGTCGTTCTTCTGTAAACATCATGATCAAAAAGGAATTACCTCGTAGCTCCAAGTGCAGGGGATTCCAGCGTACTTTTTTACGCATCTTCCCAGCTCGACGTCCTCGTGCGTGGTGTACAAATGACGCAGGCAGTACTTGATGTGTGGCACGATCCTCCTCAGTGTTTCTCTGGATAGCACTACTCCCGGGCCACCCATGCAGAAGTTCTCATCATACTCTAACGACAGCAGTCCGAACTCCTCTGAGTTCCCTCTGCCGGCCTGTCCGATGTACATCGCCCTTCGAGAATCGATAGATCTCAGCAGCGTTTCCAATCGGTCTGGTCTCACATATACGTCATCGTCTGCTCTCAAAAACCACTCGAAGCGATCGCCAAAGTTGTTCCACATGTATTGTAACATCATAAAGGACTTCTTTTGCGGTGGATAGGTGTCATCCACTCGTGGAAGCGGCACTAGAGGCAAATCCGGGCAATTTTCAGGAACCGTCGAAGACTCCGACGAGAAGAAGGCTATTTTGCCGGGTAATTCCTTGCCCCACGTCTCGTAGACGGCTTTGGCTCGCGTATCCAGATACTTTTGAGCTGTCATTACGCCCACAAACACTAGATTCGAAGTGGATTTGTCGATTCGCTCGTCGTCTCTCATCCACGGCATGTTTTGCGCTGATGTTTTTAACGATGACCGAAAAGCGGGCATGGAAGTCCAAATGGCGACCTGTTGCTGCTGATTGAAGACGATCAGACGATAGCTGAGGATCAGAAAACCCAGGATCAGGCCCACGAGGAGGCCCAAAAAGGCGCTGCCCACTCCACGCCGTTTACGCATCACTGGGTGATACGTCACCTCTCCCATTTGCACTCTTTAGGGGTCCCTGGGTCTTCGGTCGGGTTCATCCTTGTCATGGTGCCCGCTATCGCCAACTCAGGTATAATAATTAGATTTAGTCTCGTCAGAGGATATCCTCCCAATCCCATCGCTGTATCCGTTACTAGAATGAAGAAACTTTCTTCATAATGTAAAAAATTCCATCCTGTGGATAAAATTATTTTGTATTATTATTTTATATTATTAAGGATATTTTAGATAAAAATTATTTATTTCTTAAAAATTCTCCATATCCTACATATGTTATTCTATTTGATCCAAAATTTTTTTTAGAAAAAGAATTACATTTTTCTTTATTATATGTATTACAAATTTAATTCTTTTTTGCTTTTATATATATATAATATTTTTTTTAAATAAAAGTGTTACATTCTGTTTATGGATACAATAATTTATTAAAACTTGTCATGTGATATATTAGTTTGCTATTATTTACCGTCACATTATGTCGTAAATTAGGAAGTACTGGTACATATTATACAGCTTTATATTAATAAACGCTGCAGACTTTGTATCTTAAATACTGCTTTCTAAGAAATCTTTGGTAGAAGGGAGACTTGTAGCAGGAATAAACGATATCCTGTCTGGACAGAGATCTATGGACGAGACAGAGATCTATAGACGTATTTGACGAAACGCGAATTCTACGAGCGATGGACCTTGATTTATGTTCTCATATTATTTGTAAAACAAACTTCGTCTATATTTAATCTTCGTTCCTTTTTGCGAAGCTGACTTTTAACTAATTAGTTATTTCTCTTTTACATAAAATCTTCAAATCTTAATACGTTAATATTTAACAATGACTTCAATTAGCAGACAAATATAAAAACAGATTTATAGCGAAACTTACGTCAAACTTTTCTTTTGAAATGTTGAAGATGGTCATATCGCATTGCCTTGAAACGTCGACGGAAGAATATCTGGTACGAATGCGAGCGGGTTTGATAATCTGAAACCAAAGCAAATTATAAATAATAGCTAAAGATTAAATTAGAAATCACGAGGAAACCGAAACTAATATGTACAATTATGCGGCAGTTTTAAAGAATGAAATCACACACGTGCTAAGCGTTACCGACTCAAATTGATGACGTCAATAATTAATACTCGAATGTTTGTGAATTTCATTTTTCACAATGAAGCATTGCTTGCTGAAGACGCAAAAGCTTCATTATAATACTGAATGATGTTCGAATGTGTACGTCGATTTGTATTCATGTGATCTTAATTGCACAAATCAATTAGTATTTACGATAAAATTTTATTTTTTCCCAATTATTTACAGCCTACTTTTATATATAATATATATAGAGTATTTCATTTTAATTAATTCAGTCAATTTTTCGAAATTATTGATGATACAAAAAAATGTTTCAGATGGAAAGGTTTCGAGCGAGGGATGTATTTTGGTCACGTTGTCTTTTTTAGATGTCACAAAAAGATATGAAAGTCATCTTCACCTTTTTAAATGAAATTATATAACTTTTTCACATAATATGAGATTTTTTATTTTATTCTTTATATAAAAATACTAAAGTAGAGATATCGAAAAATTAAAAGTTTACAAGATATATTTTATTCTGGAAAATTTTGACATGTGAATTATGAAATATCTCGTAAACTATTAATTTTTGGTAGCTGTACTTTAATGCACATTTCATGCACAAAATATGAGATGAATCAATTAGTGTAAAGAAAATACATTGTTGCTTTTTATTTAAAAAATGTGCAAATTGCATAATTTTTGAAACCAATAATTTCCGGGAAAATTGATTCAATTAATTAAAATAAAACACTCTGTATAAATAAAAGCGGATTATAAATATAATTGAGAAAAAATATGATTGAGAAAAAAATCTTATCAAAATAGAATCTTAAATTTTACTGTATTTTACGGTTATGATTAAGTATTGCGTAATTTACGGTTATCTAGAAAGCAGCGTATCTTTCCGGTTAGAAGGAGTCTCGGGTCTTAATAAGTTATTGCAATTATTCACGGGTCGACGGATATTATACCGACTCAAGAAAAATCTTTTTGCATGATTGGTATCTAATGTTTGGTCAGGCGACTTACGATAATGGAACAAAGCAAGCTTTGTGCATAGAAAGTTGTGAAATATATAGCGGACCTCCAGAAATGAGAACCCGACGCCGTTAGAATTTCCACAACGAATTAACCGCGCCAGTCTGTTATTTTTACAATCATGCCCAAAAATACGACGTTTCGTTTGCGAATTCGCATGCGATCATAAGTCTGTATTTTATTGTTGCACTTTCTGAACTAGTACACACAGTGCAATTAGTTGAAGTGAAACAAATTTACGTTTGTTTCACTTCATCTTATTACACTGGTTCATAGTACAGCAATAAAAAACAGACCTTATGTGACATACGCGAGTATTTCGTATATTTATAATTAACAATTGGCAGTAGCATTGCCTTCGAACGACGTTTTTTTCGGTGTCATTCATATTAGTACAAACCGAATCTTCACGGTTAAATGCTCGGTTAAATGGTTTGTTGGAAAAATATGTAAAAATATTTTCTCAGCAAACAACTGCGCGACGAAGTTCTGCTGAACGTTTTAGTCAAGAAATGAAATTCTAAACTGTTTTTGCAGACAGAGCGAAATTCTAATCCTTTCGCTATAATGAAAGGGTCGATAGATTCTATCGTTTTTTGCTTTGAGCGCCCTTTCTAAATAGCATCCACATTATTATCCCTAATTTATATCCTTCCAAATCGGCGTAGACAAAAAGTCGACTCTTGGCAAAACCGGTTTCTGGTCGATTATTATATGCATATCGACAAAATAGTTTTGAATAATGAAGCCTTTTTGCGATGAATTTTTGCAACTCCGTTGAGTTATAAAATCGCATGCGAATTTATCAATTTTTGTCGTGGCACACGTATCGTGGAAGAATAACTTTAAAAGTTTCTTCTTTCTAAAAAATGACGCTAACGAGGATTAACATAATTTTGCATAATATTTAATAATAGCGATTCTTCCGCTGACGCGACTAGATTCTCTGGTAATATCTCGAATATTTGAGGACTGATTTTTGAAAATCAAGATAACGGATAGTCGGAATGGATAATTAAATTTGTAATAATACGCACTTTACTAGTTCATTATTTATAGGATCGCAGCCAATTGTTATCGTCGGTTGTTTCTAGGCAAATTATCGTTACGCCTGTTTCCGTTCACACGTATCACGTGGAATCATTAAAGGAAGAGACGCGTAACTCTTTCCTTAAAAATTCATTCAAAGGTTAATTACACATCCTCAACTTACGCAATGCTATAATATCACAATGTGGTTGGACGATGTAAACTCGTTTCAATTCAATGCTCTATCAGATCGTTTCTCGCATAATTATTAAATTATACATCCACAGAATACATTAATCACTCTTCCAATTACATCTCTTTTTAAAGCATATCGCATACATGTCAATATATCTTATTTGCTTTATTAAACACGACGTATTTATTTAGTTTGCAACAAATCACACTACATCTTTATGAATTTTCAAATCAATTGTCAAATCATAAAACATATTAAAGAACTATAATATACTAACGAACTATAATCCGCGTATTTTCTGTGTAAAGACGAAAAAATTCCACACCGAAAAAAATGTTATATCAGCATTATTTTAATTGAAAATAATTTTATTAATTCACAATAACATTATTAACGAAAATACATCATGCTTTTGTTTTAATAAAATTGTGTTTGTAAAAATGTACACGGAATCGCCAATCGATACTCCAAAGATACAAAGACAGGAACGACTAAATCTGTGAAACCGCTCAACAAACTTAAAAAGACAACACAGATGCGCACTGAGTATCGATTACAGTTAACTCTTTCTAGCGGCTATTCCGTTACCATGTGCAGAAAAAGAAAATGCGTCAGATGTGAGAGTTGTTAAGGCCGAAACTCACGACTTCCGTCGACTCGCCGCGTTCGCGAGATTAGAGTCCGTGAGAGTAGCCGGTACGGTGTAATCGCGATTACACGCACGACTCCTCGAATCCACGAAATCCCGGTGTTCGTCCCGTTAAAGGATACGCTCCGGAATGACGTGCACAAACGAGCGCGTAAGAGAGGCGGGAGAACCGGTTTAAGCCAAAAGTCGGCGCCGTGGTGGATGCCGCTAGATCGTGTGTTCGAAGCATTCGACTCGGTTTAGTCGATTAATACCGGGGGATGAAATACCGTGTGTTTTAAGTCAAGGCGGATCTTTAAAATGAAAAAATTACAGATTTATGCGAAACGTCGCAAAAACAGCGAAGAAGAAAAGATGAACTGGCGATCATCGGGACTTTGATCGCGAATTTGTACGACGGTTGCTCCGAAATTTATTCGTGGATCGAAGTGGGAAACTTATTTATTAATTTAATGTTTAATTTTCAGAAGATTATATTTAATTTCAAAAAGATTAAGGTGTTTTCTATATAAATTGTGTAATAAATTGAGATGAGAAATGTGGATCATGTGTTGCTCAATGAGAATTTCAGTTGCTACGTGAATCTATATTTATCCGACTGATTTTCAATTTCGATGAAATAGTGTTAAAATATATTATAGGGATCAGTTTTCTTATAGCAAATTAGATTTCATTATTTGTATGTTTTAATCTATATAAGCTAGTGAATTACTTCTACGTAAAATTACAGAAATTTGTACTGTAATTTTGATAATTAATCTATTTTAGAAATTACAAAAAAATAGAAATTACAAAAAATAGCAACGTTTATAAACTTCAAAGTAAAAAATTATCATTACACATATAAATCTTAATAAATCATATTTGGAAAATACTCGGAAAATATTCAGAAAATGGAATTAGTTTATCAGTCAGGCGAGAATATTACAGACACGGAAACAATAATTTTGCGTTAAAGTATTTAAAATTTTAGCTATATAGATACAGATCTGAAAATAATTATGTTGGACCATTAAAATTATTATATGAGACACTTAAGTATAACGAGCAATGCTAGACAAAGTTCTGATATTCTAGCAATCAGCTTGAGCGGCCTACATAATTATTTTAACAAAATTATTATTTTCAGCTCTATGCATTTTGCTAAATTTTTAAATACACACATATATATATATCCTGGAAGATCGTGTTTTATAGTCGTGTGAAGTTTCTAAAAATACTCGAAGGCGTTTTCTAATAAAGCGACCGTATGTCACGTTATGGTTAGTTGGTCGCGGAAACGTCGGTTTATATTAGCGACATGACGAGAGTATGTCGCCGAGATGAAGCCACAGCCGTTGTCGCTGCATAGTAGCTTTTAAGAGCGAAGGAGAGAAAGCTTTCTCGATGAAGGGAATGCTGCTCTTTTTAATTGTTCTCACAGACGGCGAGACGCACGGAATCGTTTAGCTGACAACGCTAACAACGACCACGACCAGATTGTTGTAGTCATGATTCGAATCGAGAAAACTATTCGGAGGGGGAGAGGGAGAGGGGGAGAGAGAGAGAGAGAGAGAGAGACCGTTCGATCGACCGGTAAACTAAGGACGACCGTAGAGGAGTCATCGACTCTCTCGCGACGCGGGACCACGGCGAATCGCCTCGCCGTTCGTCGGACGACCCTATTTCATGGTCTAGCAGCTAGTCTAGCTGGTCTATAGCAGACCCCGTGGGAATCGAAGACTCTTACCAAATTTAATGTTATCACAACGTGTGCCCGTAAGTCCGTATAAGGGAATTCTCTAGATGGTGAGTGTGCGTTCTAGGCGCCATTAATCGGAATTTTATCGTGAACATATTTCTCCGTGCCAGTGACTCAAAGTACTGATACGTGAGCTCCATTCCTATCTAACTTGACTTTCAAGTGCCTAACGGTGATGAAGGGTGATGATCGACCTTTTCCGAAAATTTCTAATTTACAATTTAATCAAAAATATATTTTCACGTTTTTATCATTCGTCGTTATGATTGAGAGAATAATCCGATCGAAATTTGCTCGATGTGTTAGAGTCTCTATATAATAGCGAGCGATTTTATCAAAATTCTATGGGAGAGAAAGATATATATGTGTAATTGCTCCCTGTATATATACTATTACTCTTACTTTAACTTATACTGTTTCACTCTATAACTTTAATTAAGATTATAGAGTGAGACACAGTATAAGTTAAAGTGAGATAGTATATATACAAGGAGAAGTTATATATATATCTTTCTCTCACATAGGATTTTGACAAAATCGCTCAGATTCTGAATATCAGATATAGAATCTTTACTCGACGCTAGATACATCAAGAACCACATCAGAGAAGGTGCACTAACCCTGCGGGTTCATTGCGATCGACATACCCACAATCGCCGGTTGAATAAACCGCATCAGCAAACTAGCAATTGGACAACACGAGCGGGGAGATGTGACTGTATCATCAAGAGCTTAATTATAAAAATTATTGAAAAAGAAGAGCACATTTTTTAAATGCTTTGTACCATAAACGTGCAATTCTATAATATTCTCTTGAAAAAAATAAACTTCTCATTTTTTAACTCAATTCTTCTTATTACCAAGCAGAAATCTTAGCTACTCGTATTATTATATTGGGCTGAAGGGAAAGTTCTGCGGTATTTTGTTAACTCAAAATTATATATACAATATCTTCTTTAAAAATGGTCAAAATTTAAATTTAAGAAAAGGTTTTAAAAGCTTGAAATCTCTACTTTTGAATGATTACTATATTTTTTGAATTTACGTGAGTTTTGTAATTTTTATATATAGAAAACTACGAGCTGAAAAAAAGGGAAATTTTTCTTCTCACTTTGTGGGTCTAACACGTGCCAAAAAAAATTTGCGAAAATTTTCGACTATCTATATCGTGAAAGTTTGGAGTTTTCCTTACAAAATTGTTTTTTTAAAATGTTTCTATGATTTTTTGTTCTTGAGTTACTCGCAGGTTAAGTAAAAAGGAGCGTTCTGACTTTGATTGCTCATAACTCCATTAAAAATCATCGTACTGCAATTTAAAATCAGAATGCTCTTTTATTTAATCCGCGTGTAATTCGGTAACAAAAAGTCGTAGGAATATTTTTTAAAAACGAACTTTTAGGAAAAACTTTAATCTTTCACGTCAGATAGTCGAAAATTTCGCAACAAATATATTCTGTATATAATTTTGAGCTAACAAAATTCCGCAGAACTTTTTCTCCAACCTAATGAAAGGGAAAGAAAAATTTTTTTTTAATATGTGAAAGAAAAATATATTTAATTTTTCTTCCACAGAGTTTAATCACTTGTAATTGAATTTTTTTAGAATTTGTTGAGTGCGAATATTTAATATTTTACCAAGAAAAATGGAAAGGATAATTGTTGATACTAGTAAGGCAAATAAAATAATTTTATCGACAAGACCGCAAATCTGCACGTGACTAGCGTTAATTGATTTAAAGCAGCATGCAATGTTTCGCGGAAGAAACGAATTCCTTCAGCAGAGGAAAGAAAAGAGAAAGAGCTGATATTTTTCATTTTATATTCGTTCGATCATTATCAATCGTTACTTCCACGTTTCTGCGAAATGTGCGTGTGATCAGAGACAAAAATAAACCTCCCTCTAGGAAAAGAAACTTACTTTCCAACACTCAACCAATCCGTTCTTTCGTCAGTGCCACACACACACCGTTTCCGTCCGCACGTGGTGCACTTCTCGCCTTTCACGACGAAAAATGCCGAGTATTATATGCGCTCCACCCTTCGAGCGATCATAAACTTCCACAAACCATACAATTAAACTCGCACAAAATCAAAAGCTACGAGCACGAGTTTTGAGAGTCTCTTTCATCAGAAGGAACATAGACAGCTTATTGCTGATCATTAATTCGATACCAACTTATCGATCACTACTATTTTAAACAAATTTGTTAAATGCCAAAGCAGAGTCGCCTTTCCGAAAAAAAATTAAAAAAAAATCATTGTCTTACAAAAAGTTAAAGCTTTATCTTTTTCGTAGAAGACTTGCTCCAGATGACTGTTAATTTTGATGCTTGATAAAATAACGGCATTTTTTTACGGGTTTCCTCTCACTTTATTTTCAAGGCGATCCACTCTTATATCGGAACACGCAACGGGAACCACCAATAAGTTCGGAAAAGATGGCAACAAAGGGGCGTCCCTGTTCGTTGAAAGAAGAACCAGTCGCCGATTCTATTTTAATATCAGATTTTCATTGTCACTGTGGCTTGATAAACGCGATCAAGCAATCGTGAGTTGCGGAGAGGCTTACTGAGATACATGCGACAGTTTAAGAGCACCCTTCGTCCACGCCGGAAATGCGATCCGATTAAAAACCGGCGCGGTGGCAGGCAGCGGCGG
>NW_017257338.1:2387570-2449306 GCF_001594055.1 Mycetomoellerius zeteki
CCGCCGCGACTGAGAGGAACCGGACTCACCGGACTCTGGAATCGGCGGTCACCGCCAAGCAGTGATGCACATTTGTTCCCGTGCGCCACAGAAAATCATCCACACCACTTTTGCCCCACCAACAGACATCGCGCTCGGCTAGCTTCGGCGTGGAGCAAGCGAAGCGGCGTACGGGCTATCCTTCTCGCCTTCGGCGCACCAAGAGTGAACGAGACAGCGAGAGAGAGCCCGTTCTTCTCTCTCTGATCGTTTGTTTTCAAACGACCAAAAACTGAAAATGCTTTCTCGGCAATCTCGGCCGAAAGAGATATTCTCGATAACATATAAGTTTTAATAAATTTCAGTAATCACATATCCCTCCCATTAATCTATAACAGCAAAAATAATTTCAAAACGCAACAGTTTACAAAACGATACAGATATTAATTGTTTATGATTTTCTATGCGCGTTATATAGGTACTGCGTTCATAAACGTGGTCTACAAGAACTCGACGTGATCGAACGCGTAAAGTGCAAGATAAAAATGTTGGAAATCCCACGTTGAAATCTTTCTTTCTTCCTTATTTATAATTTTTTTCTGAAATAAGTAAAATTATTAATAAATATATTAGGGCTACTATATTTTTATATAATTATTAAATTTATATGTGTACTTTTAAAAGTTTTAAACCAATAACTGTAGGAAAAATACCGAATCACTTTATTTAACAGACAAATAAAAAATTGGTAAACCTTTACATTAGGGGACATCTCTTCGATGATCTTGATCTTGATATATGTTGTCAAGGTCATGATTCTAAGCGACCTTCAGAAGATTTTAAATGATGGTCCCTGTTCGTACAAAAGTTATTATTATACAAATAAAGTTTAAAAATTAATATCTTATTTCTACCATATACAATATTAAAAACTATCCTATATCCTTCCTATCTAGGGGCCTTCGACTGTCTACGCGAAGGGAGGTCCATTTTACTTCACCCCTATCTAGAAGCGCACGACTTTTCACACATGCAAAGTAAGGTTCTCCCCATCTCTCCCCTGCTTAAGAGCATTCGACTTTCCAGGCGAAGCGAGACCCACCCCATCACCCTCTCCCAGCCAAGGAGCGATCAACTTTCTCCTAGACGGGGGAGAGAAGGGAACTGGAGTGGACTTTGCTTCGTTTAGAAAGTCTAACGCCCCTGGGCAGAGGGAGAAGGTGGGATGAACCTCCCTTTTGAAAACTTGGAAAGTCATATGCCTGTCAGTATATAGCAGAAATAAGACATCATTTTTTAAACTTTATTTGTTAATAACTTTTGAACAAACAGCGATCGCCACCTAAAACTTTTTGAAAGTTACTTGGAGTTATGACCTTAACAATATATGTCAAAGTCAAAATCATCGAAGAGGCGGTCCCTAATGTAAAAGTTTACTTAATAAAATTTTGAAAATGAGTTTTATGTAAAATATCTCGAAAATTATATGAGATCGTCAATTAATTTATCAGAAAAAGTTGATCAGTACTCTTTTACCTCTATAACACATGTCAATCAAGATCATCGAAGAAGAGTCCTCTAATGTAAAAGTTTACATATCTTTAATTTTTTTTACCAATTCTCTTTGGAAAGAATTATACAATAATTTTTCATTAACTCTATAATTTTGATCTCTGGCATTTTAGTAAGTCTAAAGTTAAATACTGCTAAAGTATCTCAAATTGAAGAGACGAATGTTCCGTCACTTATTCGCGTCAGCTTAATATAAAAGAGCTTAATACAAACCATTATTCTGTATGATTTAGAGTTAGAGAATCACCAGTGCCTTGACATTTTCGCCAATAAAATTTGACCCTTTTCTCAAGGATCAGCGTTATATATTTACTTCCTGTCTAACATTCAGTAAAATTGAACAATTGTGTTTAATAGGACAGCGCTCGCATTCCACATATTAAAAAAATAAAAATGACAATTAAGTTTCATTAAATCTTGTCAAATACGTAAAAATATTTCTTATTCCAATTTGCTATGCAATAAATGTGCAATCTTAGAGATATATGTGATAAATATGGGATATCCTGACATCTGCAGCGACTGATACAACAAGTACAAACAAAATTTCATCAATGCTGTGATTACAACAAACAATCGTAAACCCGTTGGAACGCTGTTTTATCTGCCATTGAATTACTATTTAAAATCCTCTGGATCGTAAGACTGAGAATCGCTGACGGCAAATGCCGACATAGCAATCGAAAATTATGCGTAATGACAGTTTGCAAAACTATCCAGCAGTCACCGACCACTGTACACGCGTATGATGAGTCACTTTCGTTAATCGTAAATGCATTCCGTTTTTCGAATGACATAGCGCATTCGCCTGTTGATTGGATCATTAGAGCGAGTCATTAATTCCTCGTACAACCCGGCGCAAAGATAAGCGACCGCAAAATATTTAAATAAATATTCAATTATACTCCATCATTGAACGTCTATAAATCCCCGTGTAATCTTCTATCAATGGTAGTCCATCGATTCATCTCGTGTCTATTGTATATGAATTTTTAATGAACCGGAAAAATGGCGAATTGAAATATCAGCTAAACACGCCTAAGCGGTTTTGATGTCTTCCGTGTTTGATACTCGATACCGAAGTAGATAACAGTGTTTCATAACGCAATTTCTCCCATCGATTGCCTATAATGATCTACTTCCTTGGTCTATTGAACGCGATTTTAATCGCTATTTGTCAATAATTTATCAATTATTTGTCGATATTATATTTGTTCGAAATATCAACTACATGCTTGAGTTTTAAAAGAATTATCCAATGTGTTAACTTAATTAATTGACCGCTTTTTTAATATGGTATACTCAACTTTCTTTTTCCAATTGCTATTTCCATTGCTTATAACTTTTTTGATTAATTAATAAAGATGTATACATTTACTTGATATCGTTATGTTCCTTAATGTATGACGTTTTAAAAAAAAATTTTATAATATGTTTATTTTTAGAAAGTTATAAATAATCAAATTGGATGGATACATATATGTATCCACCCAATTCACTCTAAAGCAAATACTGCTTCTTGAAACTGTTAAATATGTTTCAAGGAAGCCTTAAAGAAATGATTTTCTTAAAGTAAGTAAAACTTTTTCTTTCAAGTTTTTTTCTGAGTGTAAATACCGCAGTATGTTCTCTTAGGGTGGAGTTTAAGAGTTATGATCAGTTATGATTGTTTATATGTATACATATAATTGATAGCGAAGTGGCAGTACTTTGTTTTATTAAATATAGGTACAAGAGTCGCTAAATTTTACCGCTGCAGTTTCAACCTTCAGTAACATCTGTGGAAGCGGGTCCGCTAATTTTTTTATATTTCTAGAGTGTAATAGCAGATATTTGAGTAGAATAAATCGTACGCCAAATTCATCTCCGCAGCGGGTATTACGTTCAACTTTGCATCATACACATCTGCGTGACATCATTACAAGTGCCCGCATCGTTAAACGCATCCACCCATATAGTAAGAACAGTAGAAGCCGCCGTTACAGCCGCAATGGCTGCGTGTCTATGAAGCAGGAACTTCCGTCGAAATAGAGGCGAATTGAACTACCTTTACGCTTCGTGAATTTCGCATTATCTCTCATTCGCCGTGCTCGATTCTTGATAGACCGGAACAATCGAATTAAGATACGAAGAAGCTATGCGTAGGAGTGTACGCGTGAAAAAACGGCTTGTTGGATTATCATCCGGTATATAGAAATATCCATCTATGTATATGGAAATGATAGAGTCAAATATTTAAGCAAAAATCTTGTAATTGACAAAGAAAGAAAAGAAGAGAAAAAGGGTATGACAGAATTTAAATTGGATGTATATCTTGGAAAGCGTTAGAAAATTCTTTTCCTAAAAGTTTTCAAACAAATTTATCACATAAAGTTTCGAATTACTTCGAATATTATTTAAAATAAAAAATTTCAAAAATTTTGAAATATCTTTGCGTAGGGGAAACCGGGAACAAAAGTAACATTTTGACTTTGAAGTATTGTAACAGTTAAAATATAATATTTACATTAAAAAAATATGTATCTTTAGATGTAGAATTTATTTAGCTACAAAGTTTTCTTTGGTTTAATTTTTTTATGTAACTAGAAAAAAAGTGTTATGTTTGTTTAAAGACTATAAGGAATTTTGTTACAACCGTCCCAACCCCGTGGACGATTGTAACAGTAGAGGGGGATAATTGTACTACATTTGCCAGAGGTACATAACTACATAAGTCATACTCTTTCTTGCAGCTGCACGAATGGATAGCTGGTCCTTTATAATCTCTTTAAATGTCAGTAAAGACACTTCTTTTATATAATTTTTCTCTTATCTGTCTTGCGTTTTCTTGTTAACAGCATTCTATGAAGAAAAATACAAATAACATTGTACAAAATAATACTAAAATAAAATCTCAAGTTAATTCGGGGACAATTGTAACGTTACAACTGCAGACCGCAGGCATCGATGTTACTATTTTTCCTTAATGGTATTTTATGATTTATAGTAAATTTTTAAAATAAAAACCTAGATAAAAATCAACTCAAATGTGTAAATTATCAACGCAGAAAATCATTAAAACATATTAAGATAATTTACACCTTCGTTATAAAGAAAAACAAATATTTTAGATTTTGTGTACGCAATAAAACTTACTTGATGCATGAAAAAAGTAATTTCTGCTTCTGCACTCGTGCACGTTCCGCGAGAACCAGCATGTAACGAACGATTCAATGCCGATCTATCTACAGAATTTTACCATGCAGTCGCATACACTATTATAGTTTAAGAAATATTAACGATGTTACTATTGTCCCCTTGTTACTTTTGTCTCCCATACTTTAAAATTCTTGATAATTTAGAAAGTCTTTCTTTGCAAGTATTCGAATTTTTGAGATGTTAATGCGGGGTCTACAATAGAAGTCGTAGCAGTCGTAGGGTTGACCTTACAGTCGAATATGAAAAGAATAATCGACTGTGATCGGTCAATTTTATACGACTTAAGACCTTACGACCGCTACGAGTATTTTATTGCAAGTTTTGTGTTAGAAATAGAACTACTAACTGTGTGATTATTATATATAAATAGCAAAAGAGGAAATATTGAATTTCTTGTCACATGTTTGAATTTCTTGGATTCCTTTTACGATTATATGGAATTTATGTTATCTGCTTCCGGTTTTTAAAGTAAACGACGATAATGATTATCTTGCTACGTAAATAATTCATATTTCAGCCTTAAAATGTCCATATAATAATATCTCTCGTATGTATTCTTTAATATTATTTATAACGCAATTTTATACAACTCAATTTGAATGTAAATACTTTTATATAATAAATTTAGAGTGTATATGTATATTAAATTGTGATATACATTTTATTGTTTTAGTGGTAAAATGGTTTTAAGTTTTAATTCCTAAATAAATATACATTTCTGCAATTTACTATTTCTTGTGAATTCTGCAGGGAAAGTGAACTGGGAAATAAATTTCCGCTTAAGGGCGCATTCACACCTTGATGGAAAAGCAGAAAACGGAAAAGCAGCAGCTAATCAGAATTCGCGCTGGTAGTCGACATTTCGACTTTCTGTATTACTTACTACCAGCGCGACTTCTAGACACTTATCATGGAACAAAATCAGAATGGATTCCAATCGGAATTATTCAATTATTCCCTACATTTCTATTGTGTTTTCTGGGGAAAACGGAATAATTTCGATCGGAATCCATTCCGACTTTGTTCCATGATAGATCTCATGATTGACTGCTGCTTTTCCTCTTTCTGCTTTTCCGTCAAGGTATGAACGCATCCTAAGGAACCGAATGATAATGCGGTAATTTACTCGTATATATATTTTATCGTCCTTTTATCAGATAAGCTAATAGCTTCATTCTAACAATCGTCATAATATAGAGAAAAATATTGAATTAGAGCGATCCTGCTACAATTGACAAATTATATACATTTCATGTTTGTATTTGTATTACAGGGGCCCTATTTTCGAAAAATATCGCATACGAAAAACTAGGGAAATATACTATATAGTATACGTTACATATACTATAGCATTTCCCTTAGTTTTTCGTATGCGATACTTTTCAAGAATAGAGGCCCAGCAATGGAATTCTGTAACTATTTAAGCTGTCGTGAGTTCATAATGACTTTTAAATAATTCAATGTGAATTATATATATACTATATATGTACTTGCATATATAACATATTCATAGTCCTTCAAACTGCGCGTCGAATTGGTTTTCCGGACTTATAAACGCAATTAAATTACTGGAATAATATCACGAATTAAATTAAATTGACAAGCAATTCTTAAATAATTTTGATGCACAATCAGGCATCATATTAGCAAGGTATTAATGTACTGAAAAACTGTAAATAAATTTACATCGAATCGACTTTGAATTGACGTCGAATTGACGGTCATTCCTCACTGGGTACATAAGTATGATCTGTATATAGACTGTGATCAGTTAGGCCAGATTACGAAATTTACGGCTTGCGAATTGTAGATGATAGATGAAATAATCTACAAAACATATTGCATATAACTGATTGCTATTCTCTGTAAGATACCGCCTTTAATCTTGAAATAGAAATTTTGTTTTCGCGCCTCGTAACCGGTGGCGTTGCGATCAGCCCGCCATCGTCGCATACGATTGGCTGTGCCTTGCGATTGGCCCATTGCCAATGGCCACACGGAATTGGTTGCTGTATGTTAATGGCGCCGAAAGGAGAGTCGTGTAGCGATTTCCCGCATCTGGACAGAATTCGTTACGAGAGCTCGAGAGGAGAAGGTGAATAAAAGCCTAGTTAGTGAATCTCGTGTTATCTTTTCTTGCAACGTCGACAGAGGCTGCGGTCCACTTGACTACAAACGCTTCGAAGCATTCTTTGATTAGTCCATTCGTAAAATTCTTTGTTCTGATTGGTCGCTCAAACTCTTCGAAGCGCTTGTAGCGTCAAGTGGACCGCAGTCAGAGTTGTAAGTCCTTTCCCCTGAGGAGATCCCCAGAGTATCCTTCGGGTTAATCCTAACCACCCTTCAAAACGCCACAATTCCTAAAGCTGGTTCTATCAGTTCTATTAGTCGCATTGTAGTGTCGCAAGCGTGTCGCAAGCGTTGTGGTCCAATCAGAGTCGAGCTAGATTGATGTTGATTGGACCGCAACGCTTACGACGCTGCGATGCGACTAATGTAGAACCAGCTTTAAGCTGGTTCTTACGATTGAAGATTCAAAGATTGAAATTTGACCAATAAGGACAAAAAAATTTTAGCTTCTTTCGCTTCGATTGGTCAAATCTGAATTTTTCAATCTCAATCTTCAATGCGTAGTCTGATTCCGGCTTTAAGCTAGTGCATGAACCAATCAGAGAGCTATATTAGCATCTTGACATTGGGTGCGTTCAGCAGAACGTTTGTTTTGCAACTATTGTAAGTTTCCTTCGCGCTAATTGGATCATACTTTTAGATCTAGAAGAATGGTCCTATCTCAGCAGACAATCATAAAACGGTTGCAAAACTGTTGAGTCTGCTGAACGCACCCATTGCTTGAGATTAATACTGTGTGGATATACCCTTATGTGGCTATGCAAGTTTGTGTGGATATACCCTTAGAGCTATAAAGTACTCGCATCCATTTTGTTGCAAAACGCGTACTTATAAGTACATGTAAGTACTTACACGACATCTACAAGAATAACATAAAGATTACGATACACATTACTGCATTATGTACGCTGTTTGTAACGGATGTTGATAAATGAATTCATTCTATCTTAATTATGTAATGAACGAAAAAAAAAAAACGGATACGGCGATAACCCGCGAACTTTCTGGTATCTTTAAAAAAAAAAATGAAAGCCTCATAAATGTTAACAATTATGATTTATTTTGCATTGAAATGTGAAGAAGTAATATGTAAATTTTTAATCCTTATGATTAAGTATGTATATTTATTTGCTAATTTATTCAACATAATTTTTTTAAGATTTCCTCATCAAGCAATAATTCTCTTTTCGTTGAACTTTAAATAACGCGTAAGCGCTCAATCTTACGCATTGCTTCATTCTATCTTAATTATGTAATGAACGAAAAAAAAAAAAAAAGATAGAATAAAGTTTACAGCGTGAGCGCCCAAAGCGGGTCAACCTTCATGTCTATGAACGTCATACGCTCCTAAACGAGGACTGGCACCAACTGGTACTTGGACTGCGCGCGGGGTAATGAGGTGAGAAGAGTAACGGAAGGCGGAGTCGAGTCGAAAATCGACGGAGAAGTATAAATCGTGCCGAGCTCTGCTTGTGCTTGCACTGCTTGTAGACTCCGGACCTAGTACAGTCAGTACAGTAAACTTGCATGTGCACTAAGTTCTGTTGCACTGGAATAAAAAAACAGTGATCGCTGATATTATTTTGGGAACAGAAACCGCTTTAGTGTGCACTTTTTGACTAGTGCAACCAGTGCAGGAATAGAAAACAAATCTAAAGCTGAAGCAGTTCTTGGGATTCCGCCATGAACCATCGTCAAGATAAGCCGCATATACGAATTCAATTGCGTCGCATATAATGTTGGAGAGATTCCCTTCGCGAATATCAGTACAATATGAATTATTTCGATACTGCTGAACAGCTTTGGAAATAACTGGTTGGTGGAATGGAAAATACTGTATCTGGCGGACTCATTACTTATTGGCCCCACGTGGGAATTTCGGCAGCCATCTTCAAGTTCTTGAATATATGGATGTCTGGAAACATACGTCCGGAATAGAGGCGAGTCAAAACTCAATTTAAACGACAGTAATAATATACGCTTACGATAAAAAAAATGTAAATTTGAATATTATGTTTTTTCTTGGTTCATAAAATCATATCTTCTTTACAATTTCTAAAAAATTAAGAAAATAGATAAAGCATTAGGCTTGAATACAACAGAGGATATTAATTTTGCATCCAAATGGATTACTAACCAATAAATTATTGCTCGTTAAAGGTAATTCCTCTTTAATAGTTTTTACCTGTTATATGTATTTTCATTATTAGTATGTTTATATTATTAATTCATTTTCTCTCTCTCTCTCTCTCTCTCAAAAATTCTTCTAACATGATTTATCGTTATAATTTATTTCATTAATTTAACAAATTTTAAATATATAGCCATGGTATAATTTTCTTAAGTTATTCTCCTGGATATTGCTTAGAACTGGTGGAATCTGAGACTGAAAATCCATTAAACATTTAATAACGTCTGGAATTACTATATTGAGTTATCAATTTATTAAATGCTCTTGATTAAATTTTTCTGTTATAATTTTGGTGATATATTCTATGTATGTTATTCTTTTATCTTCTTAATTATTTTAGTTCATTGCGTATATAATATATATATATATATATTGTTTGTTCCTTATATCTTAATTATTATTCGAAATCTCGGCCATAATTTATATTCTACTTCTGTTCATATTTATATTGTATATATTTGCATAATTAGGTCACCCCCCTTTTTCTCTTTACTATTATATTTTTTATTTATTCTTGTATATTTTCGTCTCATTTATCTTATTGGTACACTTGTTTTGCGTTGATAATGGCGTCCAAGGTTAACTCACAAAAAAAAAAAAAACCAAGATTGTCAAACCTTGGAACTTTCCATCGATTTACAAGCCAGTAATTCTAAATTGGGCAATACTTCTAAGAAACTGAAAATTTCGGAGCGCAAATAAAATCAATTGGACCTTTTGATATCATGAAAATTAAAGAAGTTAACACTAGTAAAAATATCATTGATATTAATGAAAGTGGAAATAATTTGCAAGATTCTTCGAGGCAATCTCCTACTACTGACATTCCTTCGAGCCTAGCTAACGTAACGGTCAATAATTATAATCCAACAGAGAATCGAAATCATAGGCGCCGACTACGAGGGGCAGACCACTTTTGCCCCCCCCCCCCCAACAATTTTATTGGAGGGGGCAATGCCCCCTTAATAATTTTTACCTTTTTGTTTTTTAACAAAAGGTTTTTCAACAATTGCAAATAATTTCTGCGATCAAAACTGTGAGAAAGCATCGGCCACATGACATACGCTGTACATAACGCGCTTCGAGAAGCGCGATATCAGCGCTATTTGTGTCATGCTATCCTTGTTTCACATCTAATGGACGATGAAGATGAACGATACAAATAGCGCTCCCCCGAACGCAGCCAACGTTGACGCAGCGAATTAAAAGTGGTGACGCTGGCACGTCGTCTGCCTAAAGTGCCTTTCAACAAGAGACGATGTGATGACACGGTGTGACACAGTGTATCATTACATTCTTGCTGTTCGCCAATATTAAACAAGAATGAGATGATTATTGTGTTGTACTGATTGTGAGTCGCTTGTTGAGGCGTGTTCTGATTCCTATCAGAGTGTTCTCGGGTGTTATGTCATCCTTGTTTAACGTTTGTTAAACAACAAGGCTGACATGATACCCAGGGAGTACCCAGATGGGAATCCGAACATCCCCTGGAAGGAACCCCTAGTGTTCCTGCACATACACGTAAGAGAAACCTGAAAGAAGACATGAAGGCCTTTTTCCTGTAACCGCAAAATACCTTATGCACTACAGTCTTCTGAAGAAGTGGATGTCAACTACACAACATTATCCATTTTTTTTGAGATGCTCTTGGTGGAAATAAATCGCTAAAATCGTTAAAATCTTCATTAATTTGATAGATTTTAGTTATTTCAGCGATTTATTTCTATCAGTATAAGCACCGCACAAAAAGTGGATATTGTTGTGTTCCCCCCAATATTTCTCGGTGACCCTCCAATATTTTTCGCAAATTGATGCCTATGATGGAAATAATGAAAATATTAATAGATTAATTGCAATATTGGACACAAAAGAATAGGAATAAATATTCGAGGCAAAGCAGTGCACCTTTTATAGTACGTATAGAATCAATGACCGAAAATATAGGCAATCTTCATCCGGTGAGCCTAGGCAAAAGACTATTTAACAAAGTGGATAATATTTTAAATATCAGAAGATTGAGTAAAAATATTATTTGCATTAAATTTAAAGGAGGATGCCCACGGAATAGGGGGATTTCTACCCTAGAGATGGAACTTCTGAAACCGATAAATTCATTTAGAATATGATGAAATCTATCGCCCAATATCAAATTCCATTTTCTTATCTGCAAGGAAAGTTGAAAAAATCATGTAGCGACGACGTGGTGACGAAAGAGGCAGAGAGCGAGCGAGACAGTGAGAGTGGAGAGGGAAAGCCGCTGGCGTGCCCAGGGGCGTTACTGTGTTGATTGACTCATTTATAATCATAGGTGATTTTCGTAGATTTTTTCATGTTGAATTCGAATCCGTAACCAAAATTGCTCCATCACATCAGGTTTACGAGATATTTTAATCTAAAAATGTCTGAAATAGACTTTTTTGGCACTTTTGGATTAGAATATCTCAGAAACCTGACGTGATGGAGCAATTTTGGTTACAGATTTGGTTTTAGCATACCAAAAACCTTTGGGATTATATACTGCCGTTTCTGGATAAAATGGTAAGCGTTCCTCGCTGCTTGCTTAATTGGAGCAAGGCCTTGTTTGTTTATATTATTATTTTTGCGTTTGGCACAATGTCCATATGTTTTTGTCACGCAAATTTTGAGGAAATACCATAAAGAGTTCTCTTTTGCATTAGGAATATTTTGTCTTTTGTTATTAACAATAACCGGTTGTCTGATATGTGTAACTGTATCTTGTTGTTACAGTTAAAAGAGAATAAAGCAAAACAATCGAGCAAAGACAAGAGCGAAAACATGGAGTATGTGGAACTGTCCGACGATGAGTTGTTGCATAATGAGAAGTCCACGCTGCATAAGAAATCTAGCGTAAGGAACTATGCAGAAAGAAATCTACGCAGAAAAAAGCTGTAATCGGATTCTTAAATGCAGAAATTGATCATTTACGAGAGGAGACAACTGTCTCAAACTCATCGCAAAATCGGGACAGAAATATACATGGGATAGATATTGTATCTTTTGATCACAAAAAGTACGTCGTTTTTCTTTATTTATAAATATATTTTTTATCTTAATTGGCAGAAAAATTTTTACAAAAAATTATATAGATTAAAACAAGATCTTAGAAATTCATAGTTTTTCATAGACATTTATTACAGTTGGACGTAGAGTATAGCGTCATTTGTTTGAAAACCCAAGAAATCCTCTGTCCTCAAACGATATCACTCTAATAGCGTTTCGACTGGAGTGGGTTTGAACCTGAGTCGGATCGATGACGTAACATGCTTTACTTTGATTTCTGATTGGACGATTATGATACTATCGGATCAAATATGGGTTAACCGAACCGGGTCGGATTCAAACTCACTCCACTCGAAAACGCTATAAGAGTGCGTCTCATGAATATATACAAAAAACTATAAGTATTTCTAAAACAAACAAATCTCATTCTACATCCTACTATGAATTTATCTACAAAAAATTAAGAATTTCTAAGATCTTGTCTCAATCTATGTATTATACTTTTTCGTAAAAATTTTTTTTTCCGCTAGATAAGTCATAAAATGTAGGCTTATCTTCGCAATAATTTTAATATTTTTTTAAATACATTTAATAATAAATTCTGAATTTTTACTTTTAATAATGATGATAATTACAATTTTAACTTCAGTGTTAGTTTAGATAACTATAACTTTATTATTTTTCAATTATTATTTTATATAACTTATACTTTTTATTTACACATATTACTACAATATAATTGGCATTAGATAGTGTAATGTTTTGGTTTTTTTCTAATATGAAATAGTTGTTAAAGCTTGAAAAGATAGTAAATCAATGCGACAATCTGATAGAGTACTTGACATCATCTTTAGAAGAAGCATTATCTATAAGAGACACTGTAATCTTATTATAATATCTAACATTGTCTTGAATGTTTTAGATTAAGCCTGTGGAAACAACGATGAACGATTAGGAAAAGGCAATTCGCTGATTAAACATGCGCTTGACAGACATTCGTAAACACGTACAAATATTGGAGATGGAGAGAGAAACACGAAACTCCGAAATCAATAATTACAAAGTACAAATAAATAATTTAAATGAACAATTCGCCTTAGCGCCGCAGAGAAGAATCTGAATATCGACGAGACTTCGGTGCAGCAATATGCGGCAGGAATTGATAAAATCAAACAGGACATGCAGCAAGACTTAGAGAACAGACACATCAAGGAATTGTCCGCTTTTCAGATGCAGTTAGATCGACTACGAGAAAACTGTCGAGGCGTTAAAGCTAGGATTGATAAATTATACAGAGTCGCAGAAAGTTGAATCAGATGTCCACTAGTACGTGAAAGTAAAATTCAACGAAATAAAATTTGAAGTACTATCGGTATGTACAATATATATGTATATATATATATATATATTAAAAGCAATAAATACTTTAGTATAATTTTTTTATTTCATTTCTTTTATAGGTAGAGGCAGAGTATGTGCAGCGAAGAGGTGCTCACTGAGTTTATATTATCTTCGAAAAGAATAATTTGATATTTTTTAATCAAAGAACAGGGTAATAAAAAATTGTTAGGATCAAATCAATTCCAAGTTACACGTCATCGTTGTTCCTGTGAGTAAGCAATTTGTAGCGAATTGATAAACTAATTTCACGAAAGAAGAATTTACTTAATAATTAAGGAGGTCCTCCAGTCATAAAACACATATATTAATATTTACGCCTTAAACAAAAGTTGTGTGAAAGTTGTGTTCATAACATTTTCTTTTCATTGAGCAACACATTTTTATAGATTATCTATTTTATTTGTTATTAGTTTTATTGTTATAAACAAAAATTTTTTAAATAATAAAAATCTAAATTTTTTTGTATAAATATATTAAGTACTAAACATGACTTATGCAAAGTTTCATTGAGATTCATCAATTAGCTTATAACAAATAAATATTTTGTTTATTTACTGAACAATGTCTGCATCTCAATGTAACTTTATATAAATATTTTTTAATTCATATAGTACTTATGTAAAAAAATTGAGATCATTATTTTGTAATACATTTTCATATATTTCTATTAGAGTACAAATTTAAAAAATATTACTTTTTATTGAAATATATAACTTTTGATCCAGATGGTAAATTGTCTCTAATTTTTTTGTGTTACCTTTAAATGCAGTTTAGAATAATCTGTAATTTTTTTCAAATTAAGAAATTCTCAAGAAAATTCATTTGAATTAAGGGAATCTTAAAGTCGTCTGTATTACAGACTAACGCAAAAATTTTATTATATTTCATTGTATAACAATTACTTTTTTCCTCTTTTACAAATTTGAAAATCCTTATCCAGGATTGAAGTATACGCATTAGTACGTGTCTGTGAGGAGTTTATATCGACAACGAGAAAAAATTGTTTAAATTGAAATATTTTTTATTATTTCTTACTCCAATATGGCATCAGAGTTGTCAATGATCGAGTTCAGCAGACTTAACACATGAGTCTGTTGAACGCAACTAATAATGATGAGATGAGTTCCCATAATTGGACTCCAAGAATGAAAACTAATAAAAATTTTACACGCCAAATTCACTGCTTTAAATACACAAATTCTTTGCATTAGTAGTGAATTTGTGTATTTAAAGCAATTAATTTTTGTTTTTGAAACAGTACTTTTGTATTTTTAAAGCACTGATCTTTTGTGTTTTTGAAACGGTACTTTTGTGTTTTTAAAGCACTGATCTTTTGTGTTTTTGAAGAACGTGACCATAGAGCATGAAAATTTGACCGCAGCGCATGCTCGCAGCGCAGTATTTCGCAGCTGTGACATATTTCCTAATTTGAATAGTCGTCAACTTTAACGCTTAATATCTCGGTTCGCGAGGCAGAGCGACACTTGTTTCTGCCAGATTCTTTCGTTTCATGCAAAAATACATTTATTCAGTGTATTTTTATGCCATTTTGAGGTGGACAGGTTCTCTTAAACATTTACCATAAAAAATAATTTTTGGTAAAGCAATTTTTTTATGTTTAGAAAATATCTCAAATTTTTTTATACGAATCTTACAACATTTCAGAATCCATATTTATGAAAAATTCTAAAAAAAGTATAGAGTTATATTTTGAGTATATATTTCTGAAATGTGTTTCAATTCCTATTATAGCTTCTTCACTCCAACGAATGCGTTAAGGGGATGCTGGAGTGATCAAATTATTACATTACAGTCGTATAAAAATCTTCGAATTGATTGAACGGAATAAAAAACCCTTTTACAGGATTAAAGTATACAAAATTAGAAGGTGGTGCAGTGGATTTTATACTAAAATCTAATAAAAACAATACTAGATAGTATATGATAAAAGGAGATCGAACCTAAATGATGTGCGTGCGATGAAGACAAAAATTACGGTTGACTAAAATGAGACTACGAACGATCACCGAGCAAGCGAGAGGGCAGAGAATTAGAGAGAGACGTTTATAAACTGAGCACATAATGGATGTAATCTTTTCACCATGATGTTAGTGAATGTAAGCGAATAGGTGAGAGTAATTTTCATAGATGTAGTATCACGTTTGTCAAGGTAGTGACGTCGGGGCGGACGTTTTTTCGCTTCGGTCTGAATTAAATATCTTAAAATAATTATATACGCCAGGCTAATTTTTCCGAGGACAGGTATTATTTATTAAAAAAGAATAAGAATTATTAGCCGTTTCTGATAAGACTGAAACATGGCGTCCTTCCGGTTTTGTGTCTCGACTCTCGCTAGAGTGACTCTAGTTTGACTCAAATAATAGTTCATGGGTGCTTCAAGAGAACAATGACCCAAAACACCGAAGTCGTGCGTGTACAGAATGGAAACGTGAAAATAGCATCACTACAATAGATTGGCCTTTCCAATCGCCTGATGCCAATCCCATCGAAAATGTGTGTGCAGGTCATGAAGGTCAAACTCAGGGAAAAGAAGATTTTTAATTTAAAGTATATGACTCGTTCGTCATATACGAAAAATCTGGAGATTTCTTCCTGAGACAATGGGTGCATTCAGTACCACGACCGCTCATTGAGCGTTCAGTGAGCGCTTGTATCTGTTTGGTCTATATTTTTAGTTCTAACGGAATATGTCAATCAGATGCAAGCGCTCACTGAGCGCTCATTGAGTGGTTGTAGTACTAAATGCACTCAATGGCTGAAAATCTTGTGGAAAGCATGCCCCGATGCTGTCAGATCATACTCGACAACAAAGGAGATTGGACAACTTACTAAGTAAATGCATTTTAATTTATTGAATTCATTAATACAGAGCTGGAATTTAGTTGCACATTTCAGCCGATTTTCAGCTTGGTTCATTCCCCTTACCTCACCAACCCGCTGGGCCTTCAAACATATGGCAGTGAGCAATTAGGCCACATATAGAGCATGGATTAGAAAAGAGTGGTGCTTCACCGTAAAAAAAAGCGATATTTCCCGATCGGCATTTAGATTGCGCGCGGGTTGGTGAGGTAAAAGGCAGGAAACCAAGCTGAAAATCGGCCGAAATGTGCAAAATGTGCGAAATGAGCTAAATCCCAGCTCTGCATTAATAGATTATGCATTCAAATCAAATTTTTAACAATTTTGTGTTTTTTTTAGGAGAAACAGCCCGTACGCACTTATGGAACAAACTGTACGTATGTTCGATTACGAAGGTTTGAAGGATTCAGGCAAGGTTTCACTAAAGATATTCATTCAAATTTAAATATATGTATTTAGATAAGTAAAAATATATTTCAATAACCAATTACACTAGTGTAGTTAAATTATACTATTTTAAACTAACAGCTAAATGCAAAAGGGATTTAAACTAACAAATTAGGTTAATATATATCAAAATTGAATTACAATCAAAATTGGAAAGAATTTGCAATTAGGAATAGAAACTATATATGAATTCTTCTTCTAAGTCGTTTGCCTCACGTGTGAGGCGTCGTGATCTTCCGGAAATATCGCTTTTTTTTACAGTAAAGCACCAATCTTTTCTAATCCATGCTCTATATGTAGCCTGGTTGCTCACTGCCATATGTTTGATGGCCCAGTTCACACTGTTCGGCCCGCATCCGCAGCCGATTGTTGATCGGGTCGCCTGACGTAACTATTCCTTTGTAAGACATTTCCATTAAACGTTCGTGAGAGAGAAAATAGTATAGTGAGATCCCTCTCTCTTCTACATTGCAGTACCATAACCATTAGAGCTGATGCAGCCCTGCCTGTGATATCTTGATCTTAAGTCGTTTGATGAGATCCATCTCATGTGCCCTAGTCCAGTACTGATGGCTGGAAGGGCAGAACTGCTGCCCTTCCATCAGGAATGTTTATTGACTCTCCAGTTTAGATCCGTCATGTTTAGTTTAAATCAGAGTCACCTTTAGAAGGATGTGATACAAGACCACGCACAGATGGTCTTGACATCAAGACCAGTAACTCTTCTGTCCTGACAGCCATGATACCCTCGAAGCTATGAGGAGATCATTAGACCCATGTCTAAAGGTGCTTATATCTCTTTAACCCTCTTGACCCCTAAAATTTTGTTTTGCGATCGCTTTGTTGAGAAGGGGTATTAATACAATCGATTGAACAAGTTGCAACATCCAATATGATCGCTGAAGTTTTGGCAGGATGGTCCATTTTGACCATTTTTCTATTCTTTTGCCTGCCGGCTCTCTTCTTGGTTCTGCTAGTACAGCGGGCAAAGTTTTTATATGCCTTGAAGAACGTGCCTTATCCCACCGCGTTGCCGATCGTCGGTAACGTTTGTCAACTTAACTGCACACAAAAAGGTAAGTCCTAGATGGTAACTTTTCTATCATATACCTGTGATGCGCATGCTATACACAGACTTATATTTTAATGTCGATTCCGAACGAAATTTTTTTAGAGAAGTGTTCTTGGCAAAAGTACCTTCATTGGTTTGCCATTGTCTTCCGAGAGGAGATACGAGCGTATAAAAATATTTTTGGTTCTGCCAGAAATCGAACCCGGGATTTCTGGAATTGCAGATCAGTGTCATCAAAAATTATCGTACTGTAATTTAAAAAAAAACAGATTCTTAAAGCTGAAATGAATTGGTCTATCGAGTGATATAATTGCCAATTTAAAAAAATAGAATATACCACCTTGATCAAAAAGTTTCCGGAATTACCACCAGGTGATGCTCTGAGTTAGCTGATTTGAGTTCTGTTTTTTTGGTTAGGTTGCCACATCTATCATTGACATTTCCACCAAATTTTATCGCCATAGCTTGACATTTGTAAAAGTTACGCCGTCTTGAGTACATCTACCTCTGCACGTATTTTTGATTTTTTAGTTTTAAAAATGGAGTTGAATTTGCAACAACGAGTTTGTATTAAATTTTATGTTAAAAATGGATTCAATGGTGCGAAAACCTTGGAAATGTTGGGAAACTGTTTCGGCAGTGATGCTCTAAAGAAAACAACTGTTTACGAGTGCCATGAACGCTTCAGAAGTGGTCGTGAATCCGTCGAGGATGACGAACGCAGTGGCAGGTCGTCGACATCGAAAACCGACGAAAACATCAATAAAGTGAGAGAAATGTTGATTAATAACAGCAAATTAACTATCAGAGAGCTGGCAGACTTAAAGCTGGGAGACTTAAACATTGCTTATGGATCCGTTCAGGACATTGTAGTTAATGATTTGGGTTTGCGGCGTGTTGCTGCAAAGTTGGTCCCGAAGGAACTGAATTTCATGCAAAAAAGGGACTGCGTTGACATCGCCAAAGACATGATTTCCAAGGCTGAATCCGACCCAACATTCATCAAACGCATCATTACTGGAGACGAGACGTGGGTTTATGAGTACGACACGCAATCCAGACATCAGGCGAGTGAATGGAGAGCTCCAAATGAGCCAAGACCAAAAAAACCACGTCGTTTTCAGTCGAAAAAGAAAGTGATGCTCACGGTTTTCATGGATTACAACGGTATTGTACATCACGAATTTTTGCCAGGTCAGACAGTTAATAAGGAGTATTATTTGGGCGTTATGAGACGTTTGCGTGAAGCAATTCGTCAAAAAAGAAAGATTTGTGGGCAAACAACTCGTAGATTTTGCATCATGATAACGCACCGTCGCACAGTGCCATCATTATCCGTGAATTTTTGACCAAGAACGAAACGAATACCATCCAACAGCCATCGAATTCACCCGATATGGCTCCCTGCGATTTTTTTCTGTTCGATCGAGTCAAAAAACCACTACGGGAAACGCGTTTTAACAGCCGAAAGAGGAGGTAATGGAAGAATCGAAGACGGCTCTGATGGCTATACCGACAATAGAGTTCCAGAAATGTTTCGAGAGCTGGATCAAGCGCTGGCATAAATGTGTTGCAGTCGATGAGGAGTACTTTGAAGGGGACAATATCACTTTTGATAAATAAACTTGTATTTTGAATTTTCTGAATGAATTCCGGGAACTTTTTGATCAAGGATAAATTTGAGCTAAAAATTTGACATTAATTTTTGTTTTAACCATTGCGCAATAATTATAAGAACAGTGTGATGTCATTTTTAACTCAAATTTATACATAATTCTATATTTAAAAATTAGTAATTGTATCATTCGATAGAACAAAGTTTCAGCTTTAAGAATCTGATGTTTTTAATTGCAATGTGATGATTTTTAACGGAATTATGAGCAATCAAAGTCAAAATGCTCTTTTATGTAATCCGTATGTAACTTGGTAATAAAAAGTCATAGGAACATTTTTTAAAAACGAACTTTTAGGATAAACGACAATAAATTCGTGTTGTTTGTTCAACTTCGGTGAACACGAATTTATTGTCGTCCTCAGCATACACTCCATCTCACAGACACATATTAATGCATATACTTTAATCCTAGGAAAGGATTTTTAAATCAGTAAGAGAGGCGAAAAAGTAACCACGGTAGTGTCGCTGCGCGTAGCTTAGCGCCGAGATACTACCAGTGTCTCCAGATTTTTAACAAAAATTATGTGATTTAATCAGTAATACAGATAGCTTTAGGATCCCCTTAACACAAGCTGCTCTAATCATAGACATTATCTATTAGAGATAGGCGATACAGCGTTGATATTTTAAACATCGATATTTTTTTACTTTTTTCCCGATATTTTATACCGATTTTTGTCTTTCGATATTGATGTCTATCAATATTTGAACAAGAATATTGAACTTCCGATACGGGGTGCGTTCTGTTTTATGCTTACAGCACTCGTAAGCATCATTTGTCTTAATTTAATATTTGATAGACAATAAGAATTTATATATGCTTACAGCGTGTGAGCGTGAAGACGAAATGTCCCACCGTTCGTTATTAATTATGTATAAGCGCGTGTTAGTTTAGTACGGATTAAGATTGGATTGAAACTTTCATTATTTATAGATACTCATTATTGCAAGACTGTATAAGATTAGAATTATATAAGTAAATAAAAATAAAAACAAATGTATAAATGTGTATATATATAAAATATATATATATATATGTAGGGGAGAGTGGTCTAAATCGGATCGTGTTCTAAAAAGGACCTTTTAATTTAAATGAATACGGTTAAGCAGATTTGCGTACTATTTATAACGTAAAGTCTTTATAAGACACCGAACATGTGATAGCAGTTTGATAGTTCTCGGTCATAACATTCATAAAATAAAAGCAAATATGTATTTTCAGCCATTGTGCGAAAATTTTTTTAAAAAAAGAAATCCTTGTAAATCATTATTTAAAAGATGTTAAAAATTTGAAAAGTAAGTGATTTAATATAATTAAAGAATGTAGAATTAAAAAATATCAAGCATTTCGTGATCACTTTCGCGGTTTATTGTAAAATTTGTTTCAAAGTTCGAAAGGACCCGTGTCCAAATCGCACAGTACAGTGAATAACTTATATGCCTGGTTGTAGTACTGGTGATCGGCTGACTAGATCTGGTCCAAGTAATTAAATCATGAATCGTTAGACTCAGATTAGTTGAATTTTATTGATTTCAATTCTAATAATATAAATAGTATCAGTATTTTCTTTTTCCGAAAAAAATGTTTATCTTTGACTGTCAAATTGCTCGTTTTTACTCAATTGGCAAAAAATTGCAGGACACCCTGTATATATGTGTAAATGTGTTGAAATCTTGTTAAAATATAAATATGTGTGTAAATATGTATATATATATATAATATATATAATATATATATCAATTAGCTATTTTGACGATATTAAGAAAGTACCAGTATTATTGTATACATTAGAAAACATTGATTGTGCGACGTATATATTATGAAATTTTTTACGATATAATACTTCAGTACCTGAATATGTATAACCAATTAAATATAGATCGGTTATTTCGACGACAGTACAAAATTATATACAATAATATACATTTGATTAGTACGGCAACACTGTTATTTTATATAGAACGATCCCATACAGCACCGAAAGTTTTCAGAAATATTTCAAAAACATTTCAACTGAAAAGTGAAATTTAATATTTCATAAAAGTTGTGAAATATTTCAGAGATAACTCTGGAATAGTAAAATATCCGCGATTCTTGCACATGAAACCTTGTTAAAAGATAGTTGAAATGTTATAGAATGAATCTGCAATCTTTTTGAAATATTACCGAAAAGGTTTCAACTATTTCTAGTACTTCAAAAATGATATTTAAATTTATGTTTAATTAATACTTAAATAATATTTAAATTTATCGACATAATAAATTTAAGCGAAGAGAGAGCTAGGGATTAGGGAAAGGAGCAAGAGAGTGAGGAAAGGACTAAAAATGGCGGATGCGAATACTCATAGTGCCTTACTTTAATGCCTAATTCACACTGGACGCAGCAAGCGTCAAGCAGCGGAGCAGCAACCAATCAGCAACGCGATATTGTTTAGGCCACTGTAAATATCGCCTCACTGATTGGTTGCTGCTCCGCTGCTTGACGCTTGCTGCGTCCAGTGTGAATTAGGCATAAGGCTGAGTCCCTATGGAGAAAGAAACAGCGGAACGGAATCAGAACGGAATATTGATAGAAAAGAGATATCCTCATCCTATCTCTTTTCTGTTAATATTCCATTCTGATTCCGTTCCGCTGTTTCTTTCTCCATGGGGACACAGCCTTACCCTCGGTGGAAACTTATGGCGTTTTCGAATGGAGTAGATTTGAATCTAACCCGATTCGGTTAACCCATGTTTGATCTGAAAGTATTATAATCTCGTCCAATCAGAAATCAAATAGCATTTTCGGCCCGGCTGGGTTTGTTCCAACCTGGGTTGGATTAATGGCGTTTTGTGCTCTCCTATTGGTAGAGCGGAATTCGCGCTGATAAAAAGTAGTACAGCTTTTCCATCAAGATGTGAACGCGCCTTTATAAACCAACCCTAAACAGTGTCCAATCTCTGACTAGTGCCCGTATTCATAGTCAGACCTTATACTTAAGGTTTCCTTAAATTTACCTTTAGATGCTCAGTAGCTAATGAAATAATTCGTGCATCTGAAGATAAATTTAAGGAAGCCTTAAATATAAGGCCTGACTATGAATACAGGCCTTGAGGATCTCTATCCTGTCAATCCTTAAAAGTTGGTACGACTGACGCGCGACCGTTTTAGATAGAACAACTGACCAACCGCTTTTCCAACCGCTTTTGTTGAGCGTTTTATTAATTTTGATTGCCCTTCGGAGGTTTATTCTTTTATTGTTTGATCTGGCGAAGCAAGCGATACCGTGGCACGAGCAAAGACCTTATGACAGCTGGCAACCAAGATCGGCCATCGCGGAAGTGTCAAATTTGAAATGTAGCGGATGACAAGCTGTGAACTTGTAGCTGACAAATATTTAGTTTTGCACTCTTCATGCACGTCGATCCGCGGATTCCGTCAGGATGAGCGCGACGCAGGATGAGGACGAGCATAGAAAACGCTCGCTGGAGGCCGGCAGAGAAATGGTAAATGTTTCTTCTGTTCATTATCCATATCACCTCTAGTGTATACTCTTACTACTTGCTTAACAATTAGAGCAGAGCCTTATTTGTTTATATTATTATTTTTGCGTTCCGTGCATTGCTCGTCTGTTTTTATCACTTTAATTTTGGTGAGACATTGGTGCTTTCCAGCAAGAGACATTTTGGTGTGACATAGTGATCATGTCATCTTTGTTTAACATTGGCAAACAACAAGGATATAATGATTCATTGTTTTATACTGTGTCATCTGTGTCTCTTGCTGGAAAGCACCCATTATAGATAGTTCTCTTTTGCACTAGGAACGCTTTGTCTTCGGTTACTATCACTGATCAGTTGCTTGAGATGTATCTTGATTGTTATAGTTGGAAAAGTATAAAGTGAAACGATCGAGTAAAGACAAGAGCGGAAACATGGAGTATGTGGAACAATCCGATGACGAGTCATTGCATAATGAGAAGTCCATGATGCATAAGGAATCTGGCGTAAAAAAAAAATAACACATGTCTGAATGTTTATTTGATTTGCAGCGTTTCTGCATAAATTGCTTTATGTTTGTTCTCTATTAGATAACTGAAGCCATATCCTCAAGGGATATAACATACAGCAGTGTTAGTATAAGCGAGGGAGAGGCAGATGCTGATTTGGAAGGACTGGCGGGACGAGTCGCAGAATTGGAGGAATTATTGCAGGGAAAAGAAGCTATAGTTGGGACTTTAAATGCAGAGATTGATCATTTACGAGCAGAGACATCGTCTCCAAACTCATCGCAGAGCCGTGGCAGCAGTATACATGGGAGGGATATTATATCTTTGTATCACATAAAAGTATGTTGCATCTCTTTGTTCATAAACATAAATTTATGTTAATTCATAGAACGTACACTTATCGCTTATTTTATATATTTTTTATATTTTAAAATATATTAAATTTTTTTCTCACCTTTTGATTTTGATAATAACAGTAGTTACAATGTTAGTCTAGATAGCATATAATTTTATTGTTAAATTTTTTTAATATTTTATATAGCTTACATTTTATTTTTATTTGTAAATATTGTTATAAGATAATTGACATTAAATAATGTGTTTTTCATAAAATAGTTGCAAGAGTTTGAAAAGGCAGTAAATCAACGTGACAATCTAATAGAACATTTAACGTCATCTTTGGAACAAGCATTATCTGCAAGAGACACTGCAACGGCACAGCTTAATGCTTTGAATTCCATGCAGTTGAACAATCCTATGATAGACAACATGAATTTGCAACAAAAAGTAAGCGACACGCTTCTTACATTTTGTAGTTATTAATAACCTTGCTATAAATGTCCAATATTGTCCCGAATGTTTTAGATTAAAGCTTTGGAAATAACGATGAGCGATCAGGAAGGAATAATTCGTCGATTAAATGCGCATTTGACGGATATTCGTAAACACGTACAGACATTGGAGATGGAGAGAGAAACACAAAACGCAGAAATCAATGATTACAAAGTACAGATAAATAATCTAAATGAACAAATTCGCCTTAGTGCCGCAGAGAAGAATCTGAATATCGACGAGACGTTGGAGCAACAAAAACAGTATGAGGCACGAGTTGATAAAATCAAACAGGATATGCAGCATATCTTGAATAAATTTACCACAGTGACAAATACTAATGCAATACGCCATCAGCAAGAGTTAAAAGTAAGTATTTCATGAGGATTTTTTTCTATAATTAACTAATCTATAAATTTTTAGTTTATGAATATTTTTAGCGAATTTTAAAAATGATACGTAATATCTATACGTAGTAATATCTATAGGTAGTGAAAAATAGTCATAGCTAAGTTGTTTATAGCAATTAAAAAAAAGATTTGCTATATTGATTTTTTATTCATAGGAATTAACTTTGAAAAACGAGGCTGAAATTACGAATACAAAAATCAAGCACGAAGAGTGCATGAAAATATTGAAGAACGAAAACAAAATGTTCGCCGATCGTTTAAATAAGGAATTACCGGATTTAGAGAGCAGACACGCCAAGGAATTGTCCGTCTTTCAAACGCAGTTATCTCACTACAAGAAAACTGTCGAGGCGCTAAAACTCGAATTGGTAAATCATGCAGAGTCGCAGAAGATTGCTCAATCAGAAGTTCACCTGTACAAAGTGAAACTTGACGAATTAAAATTTGAAGCAGAAAACGAACGGCGTATGCAAAATCTGCATTTTCAGAAAGAGAAGGAGTTGTTGAATGAGCAGATCAAATTGCACAAAATTCAACTGGAGGAAATGACGTCGAAGCACATCGCTTCGATGAGTATCTTAGAGTCTAAGGAGAGTATTGAACGATCATTGGAGCAAGCTTTGTCGAATGCTGCTACATTAAAACAGGAGAACGATACGCTGAAATTTAAGCTGGACGATTTATCATGCAGATATTCCACGGCACAATCGATTATCGAAAACAGTCAAGTGCACGATAGGACTCTGAGCGGTAGACTATACATTGGAGATTTGGAGAAGTCTTTATCTCGATTGGATGCTACAAGTGTAAGCACAGTCAGTGAATTAGGAGAAACCATGTATAAGACTTTCGACGAGGAAGTTGTTCAGCATCAGCTGATAAAGCGAAAGCTCGAGGAGAAGATGGAGATAGAACAGCTATTAGTCGAGAAAGTTTGTGTTCTTGAGACAGATTTGGCCAAAGCGAACAATAAATTGGAAGAAGCCGATATCGCAAAGAAAACATACGAGAAGCAACTCAAGGATATGAAAAATACGTGTGACAAATTTCAACAGGAAGTCATTTCGTTGAGAGAATTCAGTCATGCAACATCTAGTGATGCTTCCATTCAGAATTCTTCGAAAAGTATTCTGGTGAATATCGAGAGCGATTCAGCTCGGCGAATAGAAGAGCAACAACGGGAAATAGAGAGCTTGAAGCTACTAATGGAGGAGAAAGAGGCAGAGAATGCGAGATATAGGAAAGATTTGGCTGAAATGACGGAAAGAACACAGCAGATAGAAATGCAGTGCCAGCAATTGACGAATGGCTTAGCTCATGCGTGGACACAGTGCGCCGAATTTGAAGAAAGATTGAATCAGACTTTGGGGTTGAGCGATAGCAGTAAAATGAATATCTCCTTGAATAGCACGATTTCGTCCAAGCACTTGAAAGAAAATCAGAACTTGGATGATAGTATATTAAATCAAAATACAGCAAGCCAGAAGAAACTTTTGGAATCGAATATTGCCGACACATTAATAGATGCAAAAAACAATTATCTGAAGAACAATGAAAACTTATATGAAGAGTTACAACAAATTTTAGAGAACAAGCCGAATTTGGACGAAGTTAAATTAAAATTATCTCATTATTATGCACTGTGTGAGAAAATAGTCATCGTTAAGGCGCAATCCTCGAGGGAGAATGTCACTTTGCCACAGAATAGCGAAGACTCGTTGCAAAAGTCTTTGGAAAATTTGTGGACAGAGAAGGAAAAGCTAAGCCAGGAAATCGAGGAGATGATGAATCGACGTAAAGCAGAACTGGAATATGTTAAAGCGGATTCTGCCAAAGAAATCAGTAGACTGCGTTCGTTGCTGCAGAATTTCAAGGCAAGTCATTTTTATTTTCATTCGATCTAGAACAATATTTGTGTCTGTATTCTTAACTACGTTGGGCAGAACTATGTTATATATATGTTTTAAATAATAAATAATATTTAATATAATGAATAATATAAATTTATTAATAATAAATATATAATTAATAAATATATAATAAATTTATATTTTCTATTCTTTAAGGATGGTAATGCAAGTCTAAATGATCTGAAGACTGAGCTCGAAGCACGCCATGCCAAAGAGATGGAAGAACTAAGGACATACTTCGAGCTGAAATGCTTGCAAATGGAAAAACAGTATTCTGAGGAAGTCTTTAGTCAACAGTCGAAACGAATTTCCGACGATAGCGAAACCGAGGAGCTGACAGACGATTTGTATTTTGGTGGTGCCGGAGATTGTTTGAACGTGTCAAACTCCCGAGCAGCAACACCTAGTGCCATCGAGGAATCTCTGAGAAGCAAGATTCTGGATGCTGAAAACCAAGCACGTCTTGAGACGGAATATGAGGGTAGCATCCAAGCGTTGCAAAAGGAATTAGAACTCAAAATGAATGAAATTCAGAATGTCAAGGCTGATTATGAGAAAACGCTCGAAGAACAGAAAGAATTATATGAGTGTCAAATTCGCGATATCGAGGCAAAATTGGAGCATGCATTGATTGTACCTACTGTGCACCAGGTGAGGAAAAATTATCTGTTTATAGTGACTCTGTCTTATACTGATTTGTCAACAACAGCAATTCTTGTCTTTAATGTGTGTTGAAAATTCCTGTATGAAGTTGTAAACGCATGGTGTGATTAGAATGTATTAATTATCACTACTATATTTCTCATCTTAATGCTGTCTTCATGATTTTCTGTGATCAGTAATGTTTGTGATCTCATACATTTATTGTAATTAATACATTTTTCGTTATTGTGCAACAATAATAAAATAGATTAATTGTGTTCCGTTTCGACAATTTATATTGAAATGTAAATTTATTTGTGACTAACGTATTGCCGTGTGACTTCCTGTTTGCATGTAGTATTGTCAGACAGAATTGGAAGTATTGGAAAATGGTGAATTGTCGAATCTGCGTGATGCATATAATCATCAATTAGAAGAGCAGATTGCGTTAGCTAGACAAGACATTGTCAACGCTCTTCAAGAACAATTTCAGGTAGATGGATTATGTGTAAAAACTGGGTTCAGAATGAAATAACAGCATAGATTAAATCTAATTAAATGATTCGGTCATTTTCTTGAATGATAATTTTTGAATGTTACTCTAAAAATTGTGGCTAATGTATTTGTGGCACCTTATTAGGCACTATTAGAAGATATTTATTGTAAAATCTGTTAAAATTGTGTAGGTACTATTATCGGTGGAAACAGACAAAGAAGATAATTGGCCAGCCGAATTATTAGAACTGAGAGATAAATTCACATCCAACGCTAAACAAGAAATCCAGGAGTTGAAAAAAGTACATGCCACTGAATTAGTTCGTTTGAAGGATGAACAAAGTTGCATTGTAACACGAATGTTTGAGCAACATCAAAAGGAAATTACTAGTCTTAAAACGAATACTGATGACAAGCAAGAAATTAGTCGTGTCGGAACTTTAGAAAATATCATGGAAGAAAGGTAATTGATAAGTATTGAAATATTATTTTATGATTTAGCAGATAAACAATTTAATCGTTAAAAAAAAATTTTAAATTGAAATATTTAATATTTAAATTAATTTAACATATACATTTAAAAGACATTTAGAGTTTTTTCCTGTTATATAATATGATTACTCATATAATATGTATTAACTATGTAATCATTGCTTGAGTATGTTACATCTTATTTTTATCAGGGACAATCTGTGGAAGGCATGTGTAACTCTTAAGAATCTAATTGGAGAATTAGTTAACTATTTCTCTGTTTGTGAAGAAGAAGTTAATAATACTCTGATCAATGAAGTTTTAAAAAGACAATTGTCAGAGTCCGCTTTTACCGATGAAGAGAATTTAAATAAGAGTAACAACACCGTTTTATCTGAAACGCCGCATAAGGATCCATCAAATCAACGAATTAAGAAAGTCCATTTTGCTCCGCAATCCACAAAAATAGCTTCCATCATTAACAGCGACAACAAAATGTTGCAGAGTTTAGTTGATGAAGACACAGACGAAATATTAAAAAAAGAGCTGAAAGCTTGTTTAAGACGCTTGAAGTCTGATAGCACACAAGTCCTCAATCTGTCGATGTCTGAGGGTGAGAATAAGATCGCATTGTCGTCAAATGATGATCTCTTAGCAAGCAAAATTAATGAAATTAATGAAGAGCTCTCCTTGAAACTGAATCATGCTGAGGCTTTGATCATAAATTACCAAGAAGAAGTAGAACAATTAAAAGTACATATTTTGGAACTTCAGCGAAAGTTGATTAGCGTGGAAAGCAAAAAAGAAATCATCACGGAAGGATATGGCGAAAGCGATCTTTCTAGGGGCGATATTGTGTTGCAAGATTTTTCGCAAATACAAGAAAAAGGTAAATTTTTATCTTATTTTTATGTAATTTTTATATAATTTAGATGAATATATATACATATATATTAAAAATGAATAACCTCGTTTATATTTACACTTTTTAATTTCAAATTGATCATATTATCATTTCAAATTAAAAGTTTGAACTTGAATATATAGATTGCATTAGTTATTCTATCCTAAATATTTTTAACATTTTTTATTCTTTATATTTTTCCTATATGATTGACTTTTTTTTTTAAATTGAAATTACAGCTAGACATGTATTATCTAATGGTGGTGGCGACATATCTTATTTGCTGCAATTAATAGAAGAGCTATGTAGGCAAAATGATAAACTAATAGATGACGCTAGGAAAGAGAGGGAAGATTTACAACAACAGGTAAAATCGTTTATTTATTATTTTCATTGAAAGTGCATTGTTGCATGATTTCTAATTATTCGATCTTGGTATGACAGTACGGTGATGAACATTGCGGTGTATTGAAAACTTGTCTTTGTAATTCATTAAGTCTACACACTTCTGTATATCTATGAGCTTCGTGTTTACAATATGTATATGTTTTTTACCGTATATCAACAATTAACACGATCATTTTTTATTTGTATAGCACATTATTTTACACAATGTAATTGTAGTACAGTTTGTTGATATTATTCATATATGTCTATTATTTTGATATTTTAATATTTCTTTTGATAAGTAGTACCAAAATTAGAAAAAATTATTATGTTGTACTATGTACAGAGTACATTTTTAAGAAAGCGAAATATTTAGATTCTTTTATCTCCGAAAATCTTTACATACTTTATCTGTTGAAATCATAGGCTTTTAAATCTTTATATGTGCTATTTTAAACTTTAATTTTTATTGAAATTTTTGTTTTCTTCATCCTTATTATTCCATGATTCTTAAATACAGAAATTCTTAGCTTTATTGAGCTTTATTAATTAGATTTTGAACTTTCTAGCAATTTAAAGATATATTCACTTAATTTAATATTCACTCTTTTCTTTATACATCCCGTATAAAATAATGATTAGTATTCCCCAGTAATTATAAAGCAGCCAGAAATTAGAACATTGTGCACATATGGCAGTTTAAATCTATCAAAAAATATTCATTAGTAAAACATTATTTAATTAATCAATAAGAGGCATCTTCCAAATCAAAAGTGCAGAGCTCTGTGATGCAGGTTTTAAAAGATTGATTGGCGTTCTATTGTCTTGCCAGCAGGTACCTTTAGAACCTACTCCTACCCCATACATTCACAGGGTTTGCTGCAAAAAGGTAAATTATAGAATTACTAATATTACTGTAATAATGCTGTCCGTAAGTTACTTGTAGATCGAAACTAAATTAATATTTATAATATTTCGTTGCAATTAAGAAGAATACAAGCTTTATTGAGAAGAATAATACAAGCTTTCATTGAAATGTCATTTATCTCATTTCTAATATTTGTCTATAGCAATAATTGCACATATGTTTATCATATAGTTACTAAAAAGTATATACAATTTAATAATTACTATATTTGTTAATATATATTGCATGTTGTTGCAAGATATAATAATTGCTTTGCATGCTATATTATAGACGTCTTAATGTGTCACTATATCTGAATATGTCTTCTGTTATAGATTTTTCTTATTACGTTGCTTATTTTACTGTAATCAAAATTTGTTGAAGTATAATTTTTATTGATCCTCTAATTTTGTAGTTATATATTTGAAAATTAAATTAGTATTCAAATATATTTGGTTTTTATATAAACCAAATATATTTAAAAAATATGTTTAAAAAATAGCAATTTTCTATTTTTTATGTTTTTGATGTCTTAATTTTCAGTATCAAGTAATTTTTTACATTAATAATTATATTTATATTTTAATATTGGAATAATCATTTTTTTCTTTGTTTTATTTTCAATACCTCTTTGCCCGAAAGATTATTCGGTAACATAGTTTTATAGTTTAGCTTATTTTCCTTTGTACTATTTTATTTTACTATGAATGGGGGAGGACATGGAATTAACTGAATGATTAAAGTATTATTAAAGTATTTCACCCAGAGAAAAGTTTCTTTGATCAAAGAAACGTTTCTTTGCTATACGGTTAAAGAAAAAATTTCTTTGATTTGAAAATTATTTTTTTTAATGAAATCAATTTTTTTATTTGATTTAAAAAAAGGTGATGTTTCTATCTCTATCTCTGTCTCTTAAAATATTTGAAGCATTGATTTAATTAATTTCCTAAATCTTAATACAATTTTTTTATATATAAATCTTAATTCTGAAAAATTTTAAAAGAATGATTATCATCTTTTTTTCTTACATATAGATATATAACTGACTATTACATGAAAATGACTTAAATAATACAGCAAATAAACTATTCTACTTTAAGTTAATTACTTTTATCACATGCGCGTTGTGCGTGGGATACGATAATTTCCTCTAACTAGAACTATACGCATTTGTTTAGATTGAGGCAGCGGACAAGCAGTTACGAGCAACTCGTCGGTTTCTGGATGAACAAGCGAGCGAGCGCGAAATGGAACGAGATGAAGCTGCGAAACAAATTCGCTTTTTGCAAGAACAGCTCAAGGAACGCGAGCGCGACAAAGAAAGAGATATGCGTATTACTTCCGAGGTAAAAACTTTCATTGTGCTTACTTTTTTTTTTCAAACGTGACAAAAATATTTTTTGTTGAGTATAAACACGATATGCTTTTCATAATCACCCGCTGTGATTAGCTTTAGGGTTTATTGTTCCTCAATTAATCCTTAATTAATGCCAATTAATGGACAATATTTATATATACTAAATATTGTAAAATATTGTCTTTAATATATCAAAACTTTTTTGCAGTATAATTATTCTCAAAAAAATAAACAGACATTGTTTTGATTTTTTTAAATTTAGAAATGTTAATACAGTATAAATCCAAAGAAAATATCATGCAATAATTTAACTTATGGCTAACTAAGGATTAATTTATTTAATACAAACTTTCTTAATTCGCTGTAGTAATTACTGCACTAACCAGGAAATTTCAACTGGTATAACGACTGCCATTTCCAAGATTTAACTAGGTTTCTGTGGTTTATTTAATATTTAAAAACTTAACATAAACTTAAAACTGCTGGAAAAAGATTGCATTTTGATCTTTGAAAAATGGATTGCATAATTTATCCAATATTAGAATATATTAGAAAATAGATAAAATCCTGTAGTACCATAAATATGAATTCTATATTTCTAAATTCTATATTCCTAAAATACGTATTTCGTAAAACATGCATTTTGACCAGCAGGTTCCTTAATCTAAAGATAATTGTTTTGAAAATAGTATAATATAGAACGTAAGTTTAACTACCAATTGAAAGGGCTATCGGAAATTAAAATTGTATCGCCAGCAATTAGTATCACTCATCACGACTAATTGTATTAACACAAGTTTTTTTCTGCACTCTGGTTTTGGTTTTCTGTTTGTCGCACAAAGCAGTCTGAGCTATCATCTGAAAGAACAGACATCCCTGAGCTTCAAACGACTGACATCAATGCAGCTGTGAGTGTTGTATTTACTTTGATTTTTTAACTTTTTCTACGTCTTTTCATCGTCATACAGTGGCTAAGAAAAGTACCCGTATTTGCCAAAATATTTGAGTAATGAGTTATGTAACAATTTACCTATTTATCTACATTTACAACGTAACTACCAAAATGCATTTAAATACTTTACAAATTTTTTGAACGGTCTTGAAGTAAAGTGTTTAAATGTGTCGTAATAAAAAAAAAGTTCAGACTACTTATAGATAGAATTATATATCATATTTATTTATCATCTTTCTTGAGTAATTTTTATTTTTTAGTAACATAATTATTTTTATTAATTAGATAATTATATAATTATTTTTGTTTCTTATCCACTGTACATTAGCTTAAAATAAGTATAAAGTAGATATAATACATACCGTATCTGCCCATGCTTTACATGTTGGGTCATGCTTGACTGGAAATATAGGTGACATCCTGTAAAACCGATGCGTTGATAACTCGCATATATATATATATGTATGTGTGATTTACGATCTAGGTGGAGGCTCTCGAATCTCAAATGAGAGAGATGTCGTCATTAATGTCCGACACCGAGGCGAAGAAGTCGGAAAAGGAGAGTGAATTGAGGGCTGCAGTGGACAAAATATGGGTTTTACGAGACATCATTGCTGACTTGGAGCAGCAGTTACAAGCCAAGATTGAAAGAGAAGAGTCCTTGCAAATGCAAATTAATCAATTGGAAACGGTGATAACCGCGCAAACGAAGAATCAACAAGAACTAGTTCAAGAGCTGGATGCTATTAAATCTGGTAGTGAGAACAGGCATCTGAACGAACAAATTAATCATTTGCAAGTAAGTAAAGTGAGCAAATGCATAAACAATATATATAGAAGGAAAATGGTTACGAGAAAGCTCTTTGTATTTTTAGGAGGAATTGAATAAACACAAGTTAAGTTCAGAACACTTCAACGTTAATTCGTCTGTCTTGAAGCAAATGAAAACAGAATTGCATGAGATGCAAAATCAGTTAGACAAGAGAATTCGAGAGATGGAATCTGCGCACATGTGTGGTTCCAATTTAAGTTTGAGCCAGCCGAGCGAAGACGTATCGATCAGAGAGCAAATCGATGCGACGAGATGTTTAACACCGGATGATCCGTCCTTGCCGCCGATGCTACCACTGGATCAAGTACTCAAGCTGAAAGATAAAATGCTAAAGCACGCACGTGCGGAGGAAGTAGCGTTCAAGAGGATCAAGGATCTGGAGATGCAATTGACAACGATGAAAAATCAGAATGAGGAATTATTAACAGAACAAGAGATCTTGCACCAGACCGCATCCGAGCAATTGTTCCAAATTGAAACAATGCGTGGTCGCTTGGAGCAGCACAAACAGAGCGCACCTTTCGCTCAGAAGCAAGCGACGTCTCGTTTAGAGTTGCAATTACACGAAGCTACCACGAAATATCATTCCCTGGAACAGATCATTACTAATAAAGAGATAGAATTGAAAGAGCTGAAAGCCCAACTTGAAAGGACTAATCAGATGTTGGCAGAGAAGGAAGCAGAAATGGAAAATTTTGTTCAATCGGAAAATGGCGCACTGCAAAAAATCGAGCGGCTAAAAGATCAATTAAAGCTCGTTCAAGAGGAAAAAAAAATGCTACAAATAAAACTTGGAACGCAGGAGCATACTCAATTAGAATTGCCGCAGTTAATTGATACCATATTGGCTGATAAGAACGAGGAGATCGATCATTTAAAGGAGCAACTCTCTAAAAGGGAGAAACAATTGAATGTCTATTCATCACTCGCTTTGGACGATGTGCAGCTGCGGGAACTAACAAAGCAAGCGGAGGCCAAGAACAGCGCGCGAACGTTGAGCGACATTCTCTCCATTCATTCGGAATGTGAAGAATTCCCTGAAGCTACTCGAGCACCTAATATGACATTTACAACATCGCACAATATCTCTAGTTTCAAAGTTCCTACGTCCTCGTCGAAGAATACGTTACGGATGAACAGTTTCAACACTTTAGAAACACCTTTGCTCGATGTGGATAAGATAGACGCGCAAGTACCACCGTTAGATTTGCATTCCAATACACATAGTTACAGCAACGGAAATGTTGGTCACTCGGGAATGGAATTGCATCGTTCCGGAGAGGAGTCAAAATTATCATCTCCCAAAAACAATGATATCAGTGAGGACTCTCAGCGAGCCGAGGAATTACTCAATGAGAAAGTGAAGGAAATCGAAAATTTATCAAATCAACTGCAAGTTCTGCAACAAGAACTAGATTTAAAATCTGATTTTTTGAACAAGTACGAAATGGAATTGGTCACCTTGCAGAAACAGTATCAAAACTTGCAAGATGAGTTCAAGGAAACTGTCGAAAATTTGGTGCGGGATAAAAATTTCTATAGAGGACAATATGAGCTGGCCCAGGCGTCGGAAAGTAAAATAAAGAAAGATCTGGAGGAAGTAGAAAACATTCTGAAACTGAAGTCGGAGGAGCTCGAAGATCAAAAAGATAGAATGCAGGTGAATGAAAGGATCATTACAGAATTAAATGCAGAGAACACAAAATTGAAGAGAGAAATCGAAGATAGAGAGAAGGATCAGATGAAAAGAAACAACTCTTTGCAGGATATGACACAAGAATTGCAAAGATTCAAGGAACTTGTCCTGGATAAAGATATCGCATTGGAGACTCTTCAGACGCGCAATATTGAGATCGATAACGAGAACAAGCAACTATACGAATTTAAGACAAAGGTTCACGCGCGCGAGCGAGAAATCGCCGAGTTGCAGGACGAGATCCTACGATTGACGGATGGTTTGAATAATCGGGATCAGGTAATCCGCAAGTTGGAAGAGATGGCAAGACGAATGAGTGACGTTCAGTCGGGAACTTCCTCGCCATCATCTTCTAGCAACAAGGACCAAGAGATCCATCATTTGCAGGAGTTCCTGAAGGAAAAAGACAAGGTAATCAGGCAGATGAGCGATGATAGTAAGAGTCTGCATCGAGCACTGGAGACTATTCAAAACAAAATGAAGGAATCGGGTAATATTGTAGAATTGAGAAGGAAATTGAAGGAAGAACGCAGGCTGAATGAGGAATTGAGGGATATGGTGCAGAGCTTGCAAAAGGAATTGGAGCTGAAGGATGCTTCTGTGCGACGTTCACAGGACGATAGTGATATCGAAGATATGGTCCAGCGAGAACTGAATCTTTCCGCACGATTGGATAAACAAATTATGCAGGTAATTAAGGACGACGAGGTTGTGGATGGAGTAGTAACGGAGGATTATCATCAAAGAAATAATATAGTACGCAAGGACAACGAGTTATTGAAGAAACTAAAAGATGACTTAGAAGTCGAACGAGATATAATGAGACATCAGATCGCTGAGTACGAGGATCGTATTCTGCAACTGAAGGCGGATTTGACGGAAGAGACGAAGAAGGCGGTTAAGCTGAATAAGGAACTTCTTTCAGAAAGAGACGTGGTGAAGTTCTTGAGGATGGAGATAGAGGAACATCGTCGGATGGCGGAAGTAGGGCGAATACAGGACACTGAGTTGATCGAATTCCTGCAAACAAAGTTGAAAGCCTCTCTGGATAACGAGGAGAAGCTTCGTAATGATCTAGCGTCGATGAGACAACAGCAGATTAATTTGGATTCACAATTGACGTCCATGAGAAAATCGATAGAAATTGAAAACATCAGTAGAAGCTTGTCAAATTTTGCTGCAACCACGCAAAATGAATCGGAGAAGTATGTGCTAATTTTTAGTTTCAATTTTTTATTACTTGTGTAGTGTACTTATATTTATCTACCCATAATCTTTTCACTCTGTTGATATTTCCCGATAGAATTTAATTATATTTTAGCAAAACAAGATAACTATATATTCCAAAAACAATATTTTGTTTCCTAATATTTTTTTCTGTATTTAAGAACGAGCGAAAATCTTGAAGAAAGTCGAAAGCACAATGCGCAACTAAGGGAGAATATAAAGAAACTAGAGAATGAGATGAGTAAGTACGAGAAACAGTTAGAGATCGCAACGGAGGAACAAGAAAGACTAATCAGCAGTCTGGCATTAACCAATGGACTGAAAGAAATCCTAGAGGCAGATCTGCGAAGAACTGCAGAGGAGTTGAAAGCACGAGAAGAACACTGTAATTATTTGCAAGAGCAGGTGAAGATGTTGACTGAAAATATGAAGCAAGATCAACGAGATGCTGAACTGGATGAGATCAAAGAATTGCGCAGAGAGATCAACAACGCTCGAGAAATCAGAATAGAGCTGGAGACTGATATAAATCGTGCGAGGCAAGAATTAAAGGAATCCTCAAGTCAAGAGCAGAAGCTTATGCGCATAGTAGATTCCTTGAAAGAGCGAGAGACGGACCTCTGTATGAGACTAGCAATTTCAAAAGAAAGAGAGAGGAAATTCAAAGATTTAATTGAAAATGCCAAAGATGTCCCCACGAATTTTATGCAGAAAATTAAGGAATTAAGCGAGACAGTTGAGAAATATGCTATTGAGAACAGTAATCTCGAGGATAAAATCGGCAGAATGAGGACAGATAGGGAACTATCGATGCAACGTATAAAGTTGCTCGAGGGGCAGCTGAAAAAACTGAAAAATACACAGGCTTCGAACCAGCAGACAATTCCTATCGAAAGGGTATAACATTTCATTTAATTATTTCAATCTAATTAATCTAAAATTGAAGTAATTCAATTTTCGTATCTTAGAATTAAAAGAAGTTGTTAATAATGATTTAATTTTTATATTTTTTTATAATAATTTGTATGTGTTGAGATTTAATAATTAATTATAATTGAATTTAACTATAATTAGGCTGTAAAGTAAATAGAACAATGTGTGAATTTTGCATTCCAGTTACAAAACTTCTATGGCAAATATTTACGAGTGGAAAGTAGACGGAAAGCGTTGGCTTATCAGAAGAAGTACCTATTATGTATTGTCGGCAGCTATCAGTATTGCGAGGAAAACACGTTATGCGTGCTTGCGCAATTGACTCAAGATCAACGCTCTTACGCGCGATTGTCTCACAACAGGAAGGTGCGTTTCAGGATCGCCGTGTTTGCTATAATCAGTATACATAGGATGAAGTGGTTGATTCAACGCTGGCGAACGGGGAAACGCGTGGGTGCTAATGCTATCATGGGTAGTGTCGATCAATTGATTGATTTGCCGCCTGTCCGGAAAACACCATCAAATCATTCTCCACCCGTGAGAGAAAGGGCGACAAAGTAAGTAAAACGATTATCAAATAGCATTTTTATAAAATCGATGAAGGAAAGATTTGATTATATATGTCACAAATCTTTAATAAGTATATGAAGAGGATAAGCTCTTAAAGATATTATCCAGTAAGAAAACACATTTCTAATTTAGCAATATTATCATTTGGTGGATTATCCAGTTTTTTACTGAAAAAAATATTTTGCTGATCAAACACAATTAATTGGCTCAATCAGTTAATTAATGAATATCATAAGATTTTTCTATTTGTTAATACGATTGCATGTTAATTATTTCGATTGTTTGGTGAAATTTGAAATGTACTTTTTGCGTTTGATTTTACAATGTTATTATATATTAGATACAATATATATTGGATTGTATATTTCAGTGGAGGTAGCAGTTTTATGCTTGGGCAGTATTACCAAGAAGTAAGAAATTTCCAAGAGACACTTGGCGCAGTTATGGCAGAGTCTGGTACTAGTCATATTATCTCAGAATAACATTATATGTATATTTTTAGAATTTGTAGAAATTTAGCTGTACAGTGTTAATTATGAATAATTGTTTAATCAAATAATTGTTCATCAAATAATATATCATACAGTTCGCGTTTTTTAAAATGACTCCGAATTCTTTTAGATTTTTGAAGTAATGCTTGATACGTGATTAATTTTGGATTCTTGAATATGTAAATTTAGATATCTTAAAATCTTAATCAAATGATCAAGAGTTTAAGTACCGTTTCTATATCAAATTATAAAATTTTGGAACATTTCATTCTCTTATTCAGATGCTGCGCTTGATATATTAGCATTTTTTAAAATCAGATTTTTACAATATAAAATTGTTCAACTCTACTTTATCATTTATTATATTTTTCATTTTTTATAAACGCGTTCTGTATTTTATGACTAAATTGCAATCGTCAAAAATCGATTTGCATGGGATTTCTATTTTCGTTCGACTGTACGATTTACATCCGTCCTAATCCGTTAAACAATCAATGGAGAGAATGTAAATTTCGTCAGCTCGACCGGAAATAATTGAAACTGGGCATTTATATGGACTCTGTAATAGACTGGCGGTTTTTATATATTTTTAACTCATTATCGTTTTGCGAAACTTGATTGATGCTATCTATCTCTTTTGATCTTGATGACGCAATTTCGAAGTGTCACCTGTGTATTGCGAGAAATATGAATAATGAGACGTTATTAATAAGCAAGAAGGATGTGTGCATGTAAAGTAGGTTTTAGCGTTGTAAGACACGAGAGGCTTTTATCGAACGTTAGCAAAGTAAAAGCAATTTCTGCGGAATCACATAATCGGCTTTAAGCCAGACTTTGCTTTTATTTACGACATACTGTTTTGTGTAAGTTATCTAAGATATATTGTAGGTAGTATAAATATGTGAACCTGCGTGCCTTGTACGCCGTAAAACGCGTTTATTATTTATTTACCAATGGGATTATAATAAGCTTTTTTATATATCTCAAGTTGCATGTCGTTTTCCTGATGCCTGTAATAAAGAATCAATTTTTTTAATATATCAAACTCTTGTTAAATATGAAAACCGATGTGAAGCAGGATGATGCTGTCATTCGGAATGAAGACATTTGTCAAAGATTCCATTTAAAGTACGATTTCATTTGTTATTTTCGTTTTGTCATAATTATCTACTGTACGCTTATTAATAGTCGGGGAAAGAATATGAGATTGTGTTTTTAGTATATATATATATATTTCTAAAGCACTATATATATATTTACATATATACAATAGTGTATGATAAAATATATATAATAATCGACTAATCGGTTCTCATCAGCGCTATCGTTTCTCTAAATTTATCTAGATACGTCAGTTAAAAGTTTTATATATATATGTATATATATCTATGAAGATAAGGCTTGCTCCTTGCTAAAATGGTAACTTATATTCCCTTTTTTTTTTCGTTTTTCTTAAATTTTATTATAATTTTTGATAATTTTAAATTTCGTTAACTGTGCGTCGATATAACGAGATGTAAAAAAATTTGAAATACAGCTTGTCCCGAATGTCAAATGAACAATCTTATATATCTGATTAGTCGCAATAGAATCAAAATACTTTCTCAAGTGGGAAAATAGCATTTACGCGGTTAAAGCGATTTACGCCGCGCAAGAGAAATTTGTTAGGAAAATTGAAAGATTAGATCTCCGCAGATGTATTTCGAACGTTAGTATTAATAATTACTTTCACATCGGCTTAGTTATCTATAATGCATAGAGTGCAAGTTGGAAACTTGTTCGAGAACCGCTTGATATATCTATCTGTCATACGAGAAGTAAGTAAATTAAAAAGAATTGGTAACAATTCATCCTTATGAAGTCAAAACTTCTCATCTCTATAATGAGAGAACTGGCTTTACGTGTTAAAACGCTTCTCTGCTTTTTGTCACTTCCGCATCTATTTTTATTCCGGGACGAAGCCATTTGCCATTTTTAAGAGAATATCATGATATCCCTTATCTAAAGTTAGACTGTGTTAAAGCGATTTTTTTCTCATCATATTTACTGTTTACGAATATAGTGGTTAAACCATTATATTCAGGATAAAAAGAGATAAAAGAGAATCTAAAAAAGTGCTACAGTCTTGAAGTTCTAATTTCAAGGATAAGATATTTACTATCACCGAAAATGAGTCTGTCTCTCTCGTTCCTTCACCTATTTTCCTATCGGATCGATCTTGCTTCACGAACTAGAGTATACCTATTAATTCTAGCGAATCTTATGACTCGAACATGCGTCTTTAAAGTTCGTCGCGTTGAACGGCACGAAGTAATCGTCGTGCAATTGCCTAACGATGGTCTCTATCGGGCACAGCTTGACGCGCTTCTTGCCCATAAATTCCCCGTCGTCGCTGACGTAGGTGTTTGCGTTCCTACAGAACGGGACCTTCGGTGTGAGGTCCCGGCCGTTGGCGACGATGCGGAAGTAGAAATCGCTGGCGAGGCGATTGTCGTTCCGTGGATTGATCTTGTAGACCTCGATGACGAGCCGCGAGGCGTAATGGGTCGCCACGTCGGAGACTATACCAAGAGCGGTGGCGAGGTATTCTAAAGTCTTGTCGTGGCCGGAATAGAGGACGATCTTGGGCCTGGCCTCAGAGATGATGCGTAGCAAGAAGGTGACGATGCCGCGCAACATCCCATAGGCCTTCAGCAGCCCGTACTTGTTGCGGCTGCTGCTCTTGGCGATCTGCTTCGACTCCCAATCCGTATAGGCGAACAATCCGGTAACGTGATCGCTTTTCACGCACGTTCGTTGGGTGTCGAGGTCCGCGCACGGCAGCGAGGAGCCGTGACACACGTACGTTAACAGGGCATCCCTCAGCGTGTTCGGATCGCACGTCTGCGCTTGATCCGGAAGCTCGAACACGGCGCTCGCCGCCTGCTTGATTAGCTCCCCGACGGCCGGATGGGATTTCAGATGGTTGGAGGTCTCCTGGGGAAAGTAAAAGTAACGTATCTGCAGAGATCCGCATGATCCTCAACGTTTTCGTGAATGCTCCCCCCGGAGCTCTCCGCGAATACTTTATTAAGATCCAACTGAATTATTCGTTTGATACCAATAACTAGAGGAAAACGCGAGCTAACATCTCGATAAAATATTCAATAATAGAATTAAATAGGCTTTGGAGATTCAGAAAAAGTTTTCGTCGATTTTAATTATACTCGTCAAAACTACATTCAGGTGGAGCTTAAATGTAAGCTTGAATCTTCTTTATAATTAATTGTCTAATTGAAAATTCTGAACTTTTCCACAAGAATTTAATGAGAAAATTAATTATTGAAACGGTAGAACGAATTATGAGCTCTCTCGAAATTTTAGGAAAGATTCATACTCTCTTATGCATTAAACATGCGATATATTTTCACGTGTCACGTGGGATACAGATAGCGAACGGAAGTTACGAGCAAGATTATTTTTGTAGAAAACATTATTATCGCGTGTAAGTATTTTATTTAGACAACTCGCACTGAGAAATCAACGTTTGCCAACCTAGAATGACCTAGATAATTTTATTGGATTTCCTGAGAAAGCAAGGAGAAGAGCGATGTTGATGCAGATTATTTAACATGTTTCTGAGAAAACTAAAATGAGATCTTAGATCATTAAAACTTCCTCGGGAAAAGACGGGAATAGCACAAACGTAAATTTATCGAATCTCTCCTGGAAAAGTGGAAAGATGACAAAAGTCCGTTTTACGTACATCTTTAAAAAAATGAAACGAAATTGCGCAAGAAATTCGACATGGGTTTTAATTATTTCGCACAAAAATTACTCGAATTTAAAAGACGATATTTAATAATTGTATTCTTTAAACGAACGTACTAATCGCATAAATTTGTAAACAATTGCAAAGGTTGTTGTATCGCTTGTCAAATTTCACAGGAAACATGATTCATCTCTTGATCTTGCGAATATATGCAGGAAGTCTACGAAATGAACGATTCTTCCTAGAATTTCGCGATCCGTATATATACTTTACCTTCAAGTGCTGTTTCAGAAACTTCTCGGCGGCAGGACAGGCGCACTCATTGCTGCAGAACGCATAGCTCTGGCTCTCCTGTAGGCTGATCCTCGCCAGACTCTGGAAGCCGTCGTTCTCGAAGAGTGCGTACAGTAACGCGACCGCGCTCTGCACGGTCCTGCGATAGGAAGTGCTGTAAACGATAACATCCTTGCCGAAGGAGGTGCCATTGCCGAGATTGAGCCGGTGGTAGTACGCGTTCCTCAGTGCGATTCCGGTCTTCAACAGCTGCAGAATACCGAGGGTGGTGAGCTGGCCGATCCTGCAGTCGCGTGTGTTCGCCGGCAACACGGGGAGGCCGTGGAACGGACCCAGGAACTGGGCCCAGGCAGCCCGAGAGTAGCTCGACGCGTTCTGCACGAAGCTCACGTAGTTCTCATAGATGGTCTCGAGCTCGGTCACAGTGCCGAGTTCACCCCCGCAATTGATGCTGCTTATGTTCCGTATGTGCGTCAGAGGACCCCGATCGCCGTGACGGATGAAGATCAGGATGCCGCTCAGCGTCAAATTGCCATCGAGCTTCCCTGTTAGAAAGTAAGGAAGTAAGGTGCGATATTTTACGTACGATATTTTATGTGCGTTATACACGCAATCTCATATAATAAGATAATTTTGAAACTCTTGTGCTCTATGCGCGTACACTTACGCAAGAAGAAAGTGATTTATACCGATTTCTAGCTCGAGTGAGATCAAGCGGGATTATTGACTTTGTGCCATTTACTATTTATTGCGATTATGCACGAAGAGCTTTGACGATCGACTTCTTTGATACTTGAGTAACGTTTAATATAATTGATGAGGAATTATTGATTTATGATACGAAAATGTTGGTCATCGTGACTAGAATATTCCATTTTCGGTTACTTTTATTCAAAGTGTTATATTATATTACTTTTTATTTAAAAATATATGGATAATTGGATGAAGGTACCTTCGGTGTCTGCAGCTATCTCGTGCGGCAGATTGCAGAAACGAAAGATCTTCTTCGTTTTTGCATCCGATTTTAAATTCCTTGGGAATTCCCGTAGCGACAAATCATTGTTCGGGACTCTCGTTTGCACCGAGGTTTTCTCATCTACGCCGATATATTTATACATACCTGCACAATAAAAGAGAAATTGTCTATAATCGATAGCTTTTAAATCGATTGAATTCATATTATTTTATTTATATTATTATTACGATCTATAAGATATTTTGATTTCATCTGAAAATACATATTGAAATAATTAAACTTGAACCTGTAATTGACACCTTTCATCGACGATAAAATCTTATTTAAAATAATTTCTCATGTTATCATTACGATTTATATCACCAGGAACTGGTTTGAAAAAGAACAACATTCTCTTAGCATTTTTGTTTTATAATTTCTTCCTGTTTAATGCACTTTGATTATTAATATCAATATTATTAAACTTGGATCTAATTGGCAGCTTCTAAATCGACGGCAAAATCTTACTTCACTTATATTATTATTATTATTTATTTCGTTATAGACGCCAGTTTTAAAAAGGACAACATTTTCCTGGCGTTTTTATTTTTTAATAATAAAAGTGTTGAGAAGGTCTACGAAAAAAAAAAAAATCATAAGAAAACAATATTTAAATTAAAAATATAATTAATAAGAACTAAACAATAATACAAACGGCGTTTCGAGCCCGAGTCATTCTCAATGTTAAAACTACAAAGTGATAAGTTTTTATTTTTATTTGAATACAATATAATTTCTTTCCCTCTAATGCAGATTTGGTTTGATTTAATTTTACAGTACATATTAATATTAAAATATATGACGAAACTGCATTAGAGAAAACGTTAGCTCCGTTCTCGATTTATATTTCGGTGAAAAATATAACGTCAACAGAAAAGTTCGAATAGATTACGATGAGTTTGTTTTCTTTCCTGGTGGTCGGTTTAGCATAGCAGTGTGTCAACGACTATGATTGACACTTCCCTTATACTTCACGACAAAAAGAAAGTAAAATAATCGTCACCTTGATAGCATCTGATAACATCCAGCTATATCATCCATTATTGAAAAACTAAAGTGTCTATTATTACAGTTCTATTATTAAAGCCGAAGTGATAACGCGAGTGGAGAAGCGTCAAAGTAACTGCGCGACAGATTCACACTCACATATGCATATCCTATATTTAAAAATAAAACTATCGAAGATCGAAAGATTTAAGCACCTCAGAGAGAATTCGACGAACGTAAAATTCGAGAAACAAATGTATAAGATACGAATGTATAAGAAATTTTCTCTTCCTGTTTTCGAAACGCGATCAATCTTGACGCGAGTTTGCGAGTTTCTTTTTGCGATATAAGACGCAACGCGAAGTCTCGTTTGTATCGTCGCGGACAGATATATATATATATATATATGCGAATCATCACGCGCGTCCTACCGCAGTGTCGAGATCGGAGAACAATGCGATTCGAAATTACGCCGATTTTTACGGCAGGATCGATCTCTACATTTAGCGGGACCATTTAGCGGGACCATTTCCGCATATCGGCGCGGGATAGCACGATGTTTGCGTTTACCAGCGACCAGCAGGAAGATCCACACGCTTAGAATCACGTAGCAATAGAACGCCCTGTGCTGGTAGGAGAGCCGGACCATTTCCGCGAGCATCCCTCAGCGGTTTTTGGCCCCAAGGGACCGATTCGCAGGCCAGCGAGCGGTAACGGCGTTCCGACGTCACGACGACGACGACGATAACGTGGAGCGGCGCGAGGACGAGAACGCGACTTTATTTCCGTCCCGCACGAAGGGGCCGATCGAGGCTGCATCTTCAGACGCCCGTCGACCGCACTTTCCACATATTCGTCGATGGTCCTGCGACGAGAGATTGCGCTCGACCGGACAATCGGCGACGACGATAACAACGACGTGGACAACAAGAAGAATCGCTGACCTCCCTGCGGCGCGTACGCCCGAGATAGAACTGCCGGTCCTGACATGGCGATAACAGGGGTAGATTTGCGAGAGGGTGGTTGTTCCAGGCGCAGGCGCCAACCCGCCGATTACCCTCCACCCTGAGGAGCCGAGCAGAGTTCTCCACGACGGGCTGGTCGGTCTACAGGGTGGCTCACCCGCGACGTTTATCGACCTTCCCTTATCCGGCGCGGTTATCGAATGCGGGGTTCCACGGCCGCAGCCGGTCGGTTATACGCTCTCCGTCGAGAATAGGAGAGTTTTCGTCTTGTCGCGTCGTATAATATTAAAAATAGGTTCCCCGGATATAATAATGAGCTTTCTCTGACAATTACCATCCGACCTGAGAGACGCGAGAGATGTCAAGATGACTGACGGATTATTCCTGCACCTGACCGACTTTTACAGCTAAACACAATCCAAATATTTCTCACACAGATATCTCTTGTATGTCTATTTTAACGCGTGTTTATTTTTTCCGCAACGCTGAAGTTGTCGCGTAATCATATTTGATGCTAAAATAATTCTTTTGACAGTCGTGTGTTTATTTTAATTTATTTTTTCTTCAGTACTGTAATTATACATGTAATTATAAGGCAATTTTAATGCTGAAAATATTTTTGACGACTATATTTTGCGAACATTTTTTATTTCTTCTTTTTTGCCATTTTTAATATGGGAGTTTCAGAACACCGATGATTAAAAAATTCAAAGCATCGTCAATATACAAAAGCAAAATAAATCAAGGAAAAATAAAATCACTTCAACGAGATAATGAATCCAGTTTCTATAAAATGATAAGCTGCCCGTAGCAGATGCTTGTCGAACCTTTGTTATTTCATTAAAAGGATTATTCCGTATTAATTTCAACAACGTATAGACATAGACCCGCCTAGTTTCCTTTGCATACGCAATAGCGAGCTAAAATGATCGTATCAAGCGTGCAATCAGCACTAAGCCGGTTAATTCCGGTTGCCTCAGTTTTCGAAATTAACCGGTTTAGCGGATATCTGCAATGGTTATGCCTCGATCACTCTTCATTACAATTAAACGCAGAATTCGCGATGATCATTGACAGCCATGACCCCCCTCCCTCCTTGGAGTCTTCTTTTTTAAAAAATATTTATAACAAAATATTACATAATATTTTTAATATTTCTGAAACGCTTAATCACGATTTTGATATTTCAAAAATATTTTGTAATTTAAGAAATTCTTAGATATAAAAAATATAGATTCTATCATTCTTTTTTATGTTAATATAATTTTAAATAAAAAATTTTTTTATGAATTATACACTTAAATAATACTTTTTCAATATAACAATTTAAATAATAATTTAATACTCTATCTTTTCATATTTGACCTTAAAAAAATATTTTGCTCGCGACACGTCAATGACCCTTTCTTAATAAATTTCTGGATTCGCCAATGCCGTCAATTCACGGTCGCATATCGACGATTCGACCTTGTCGATGATTGTGCCGCTCTATTTCGAAGGTTTTCGACGATATTCGGATAAGCGTAAAATAAACACGAGCGTGAAAAGCAAGGCCTAGCGCCGACGACGGACCCCAGGATCGAGCCGAGGAAAGCGGATGCCGTGATGTCATCGCAAGCGAACGGTTTCGCCGCGCCGGGCTCTCTCGGCTCGGCCCCGTAAATATATTCCGTTTAAGACTGATGGCTAGATTGTCCCGCAGTTGACGGTTAGTCTCGGGGTTCTCATATCGGGGCAGTTGATGCGACGTTACATCGGCACAGGCCGAGTTACACGCGAGTAATCGCGCCCGTCTACCATCGCCGCGACGCACCGCGCCGGGCACGTAACTGTCATTGGTAATTGAACGCCCCCGCGGCATTGCGGACTTAAACGGTCCCCAGACGAGCGATATTCTTTGTTAATAAGAAATTCCCCTCCTCTCTCCTTCGTCCGAAAGCGATGTCTCTTGCTAGAGCAAAGAGATAGGACGAATGTGTTCGGTGAACCGATTAGAAAACGCGTCGATTGTATTTCTTTCTTGAATAAGGCAATATTTTTATTACGTGCATTTATTTTGTTGACAAATAAAAAAACACTATCCAGCGGAATAAAAAATCATAATGACATTTAAATAGCGCCAAAATAAGTCTCAAAATAATTATTAAAAGTCACTTTTCAATTAATCACGATGTTATTGTGACCTGTATTCTGCTTTCTTTCAATATCTGAGTATAAATCTGATATTTTATATCAGATTTATAAATCAGGAAATATATTTTTATCTCGATTTAATTTATAATTATGCAATGATATTTTAAGAACGCTGTCAATACAAATGTTGTTCTTTTCTAAACAATACGAATCTGTTACTTTGCACGATTTTAAAAATAAGTATTATTATACTGAAAAGTTAAATAAAACGTATAAAGCAATGTAATAATATCAAGATCAGACAAATCAAGTATTTAAATATCGAGCTCGAATTACCATTACTTATAAATTCAAGAAATTCAGTCTCTCTTTCGTGATATTAGTATTTTATAGAATTAATGACGACACTTTTCAGCGAGATAAAATGCGCAGTTCGTGAGGATTAGAGAGATGCGATTGTATATATATTACTTGTAGTTCAACTCATTAGGATCCTTTAAGCGTTCACGTTAAATCGCCTTGCGACTATCACCGCCTTGGCATTGGGGAGCGACTATCATTTCTCTTACAATTAATTTAAGTTTCTCGGCGTCTAATGTCGGCGAGCGAGAGAGCATCCGGTATAGTGATGTAACGCGCATCGTCGTGAAGAATAAATTTGTAGCAGGCTGCACACACCAGGGCATTGTGCGACATTTCTAGACGTACAGTCGTCACCATTGTCGTCATGGTATGGCGTCGCGTTGCGTCGATCGCTTCGCAATTCGCTTCGAAATTCGTGAGTAGACTTCAGAATTCCTCCGCGATCTCGTTGCGCAAATGTTCCGCATCGACAGTCGCGGGAGCAAAGTATAGCCTAGAATGCATCCTCAAGGATCGCCGATTGAGCGTGTTTGATTGGCGATCCCACTCTGTCTCGTCATCGTTATCATCGTCGCCTGCCAGCGTGCCCGATCTCGCAGCCTCGGCAAGATCATTACCATCGTCATGGAATGTCATTGCGGTAATGATAACGAGCACCCTCATAACGAGATGCGCGGCAAGCAAGAATTCGTGATGTATCTACTTGCGTTAGATACTACTTTTTCAACAATTTGTTACTTTTAGCGCATTTTTTCAATAATGCAATTATTGAATTTCGCAAATTACATCTAGCTGTAGAAAATTAAACAAGCTTTTCGCAGTAATTATCGAGAGAACAATGGAGGTTATCATTATATATTGTGAATTATAACATTATGCTAAATTATAATATGAGAATGTATTTGAATATTGAATAACTATGCTGCGTTGAATATAATAGAAATTGTTTACTCTGATATACATAGATTGAACGAAAGTTTTTATCAATCTAGAATAAGGAAAATTGACTTCAAGTTGATTAAAGAAAAGCTCGGATCAAAAATTTATTTTTATTTGACAGATTATTTGCTATATTTTTGTAATACGACAGATAAGTATTCAGTTTCAATAATTTTTCATGCGTGAAATTATTAAAAATTTAATATTCATCATTTTTAATTTTAATAATTAGTTTCTAGAAAAAAATAATGAAATATAACATTCTGAAATCCGAAAAAGCATAATAAAATTTGTTTTTATCTTTAGTTTTCTTCTTTTTGAACTTGATATTCATGTGATAGTGTATTCTCCAATGTATTCCCTGAGTTAAAACTGAAATTGCTTTGCTCTTCTTTTCGCAAAAAGACCGTGTAAGTGGTAAATTCAGGCAGTTCTTTCTAGAAGAAACGTGGACCAGATTAAATCGTCATTTTTAACTTAAGGCGAGTTGTTGCAAGACTACCAGCTTAAAGATTCTATCTGAAACCGAGTAATATCTTGAATCTTGTGGGTCTTAATTGACGAACATATACCCTTAGTGAAATTCAAGCGGATGAATGACGAAAGCGAATGTGCGTCTGGAGAAACTATAGATTAGATTGAGCAAAACGCAAAATTATATCTCTCAAGAGTGTAACCGTGAAAGTGTCAGCATTCCACAGATTTGATATTTTAAATTTAAATTATTCCGCAATTAGTCCATTTTTTCGAATATAATGTCGTTTACAATTATTTCATTCAATTTACTTATCTTTAGTAACTTGTCCTCAATAAATTATACTAGTTTTAATTAGTACTCCATTTTGAAATAGTTTTGTATGTATATATATATAATTATGTAATTAATAATTGCAAATATTTGGTTAGCAAATAATTTCCCTCTTTTTGGGATATGGAGCTATTAATACCAAATAATGTCATTAATAAATGTTTATGCATATGTATTTATAGCAAATATTTTGCGAAAGATTACGTTTCAATACATATTTAAAAAAAAGTATACTAAAATTAGTTGAAATTTAAGCATTTGACATTGTTTTAAATATGGAGAACAAGAATAAATATTTTCGACACACCATGGCATTTTATTTCTACAAAGGAAAAAACGTAGCTGAGATCCATGTAAATAAATACAAATTGTTTATCTTTTAATATTCATCATTACATAATTAGATATCAAACGAATACACAATGATAACACATTCCTTGATTTAAATAGCACTTTATTATCTTTAATTTCCATATATCAAGATGTAAATCAATCTATTTTTGTCGATATTAACGGATGCATAAATAATGAGTGAAATTTAATACATTTTTTGTTCAATTGATTAATTTCCATTGATTAACTTCATCGTTTTTAGTTAAATTAAGGAATGATACAATTAAGTAGAAGCGACCTAAAGAAATGGTTAAAAATAACTCAAATTATATATAATTTGACATTATGAATTTAATAAGAATAAATTTAATTTGTTGTTAATAAATGAATTTAACAATGTATTTCAAAGATTTTATTCTATATCATACTAATCGCGCAGTTTCATTCAGTAGCACGAATATATAAACTGGTGTCTAAAACTAACACTTTTACAATTTCAAATTTAAATTAAAATGAAAAAATTTCCATTAATAGATTCCGTGACAAATGAAATCGACTGCCCGACAGACGGTGGAAATCACATTAATTCGTAACGTTGAATAAGTTTTCGAAGAATTTCCCCAGAGTATCGTGAAATATATCCGCAAATATATTCGTTATCGCGAAACGATCGAGTCGATCAAGCGCGAAAGCGTGACGCAAAAGGAAACGCTGGGTCGTAGAGTGCAGTAAATGCGTTGCGGTGGACGAAGACTTTTATCACACTCCCGGGTGGAAGGTCAGCTTGAATGTCTTGACGTTCTTGTGATAATGCATGTATTTACGGCTTATCAATTTTCCTTTGTCCTTCTTAATAGATGCCCAGCATAGTTTGACATCGTTAACGCACGGTATGGATCAATTCGCTCGCTTTCAAGTCACGCTGATTTATAAAATTGCGCGTCATAGAAGGTATCACGGATGTTCAGGACGTTCAGCTAACGGTACGATGCTGAAAAAGAACAAGAGAACCAACTCGTGATAAAGAGCGTACCGATAAGCAAATCGAGACGACTACGGATCGAGTTACTTAATACTGCGAAACGTTTGACCACAGCGTGTCAAACAGTGTGCGCATAAAAATATATACATTTGATGAATGACGGAAAAGAGAGAGGGAAAAATCTGAATGAAGTTTAACAATGATTTATTTACGGTCAATCGCCGAGAAATTTAACGTTGTTTTAAAATTAAAATTAATTAAACGTCAAGACGTTGCTATTCGCGAATGATATGGCAGTTCATTGAAATTTCTGCTGAAAGGAACTACTTTCAAGATTTACATAAATATATATTAAAAATATAAACTTATGAATTGCGCGTGTTATGATTTTTATCGGTTGGCAGAAAGCGTGTATCAAGGCAACTTATTTTTTTTTTAGGAAGGAGAAAGAATATATGAATATTTATTACGCATTATATTTTTATAAACCGGAATGTCAAGAAATATGAATTATCTAGTGGTAAGAAAATGAATTTTTTGTAATAAACTTCTCTCTCATCTCTCTTCCGTTTTCTTTCAAAAGGTTTCATTAATTTCTAGGCGTGATTTTTTTCATTCTCGATTCAAATTTATTTCGCGTGAGATTGTTTCTTCGCTTTTTTTCTTACAGAAATCTACTACTGGCCAATACTGAAAAACAGTAATTAATTGCTTATTTGGAGTAATAAGGTACTGCCAACACAGTGCTTTTAATACTTAAAATAAGTAATTAATTACTTTCTTTCAGTAATAAATTAGCCAGTATTAAATTTCTGTTATCTCGGTTCAAACGCAGAGAAGTCGCGCGAACGTAATTCGCGGCCGGAATGCCGTTCTCCCCGAAGATATCGGGCAATATACGGGAACACCGCGGTCAGTTGCCCGTCTAGCACAACGCGAACGAAGAACGGAATCGGTTACAAACTATTACGTAAATCAATGAAAGCGAGATTTCGTTTGATGCGCCGCCTCCGCTGACGTTTCGCGAAAACGACGGCCGTTTATATGGACGCGACCGCTCCGGCAAGGAAGTATCAAACTAGATAAGCGCGCGGCCGCATTCATTACTTCCGTTTACCACGGATGTGCCACGCTCCATGCGTTTGAGTCGCATCGCCGAGCGAAGATCAGTTCATCTCTGAGATTGTACAGGACGGTCTACAAGCTGCCGTCCGCTTCTCGCATACCTTCTTTATGTATCTCTATTTTCTAACGGCACTGGTTAATAGATCGGAACCGTTAGATAATTAATATATTGTGTAACGTTTGGAAATTAAATATAAAAATAGTTCAGAGAAAGGATTATTAATTGAATGTTCTGCTTGCGATAATATAATACTTTGATTATACCACCTGATTTCGACATTGAGCTTAATAAATCTAATCATTTTAATATTTTCTTATTCTTACTGTTTTTAAATGTCTCAATATAATTTGTGTTGTTTCTTCAATGTTTTAAGTACTTTGTAAAATTATTCTTAATCTGATAAATGAAACCATTATTCGCAAAAATGCGTGACGAAATCTTTGCAAATTTTACGTATATCCAAATATGACAAAGTGATAAAACGTTCATGGAAAGACCGGTTTTGCTGAAGTATCTAAAAATTTAGCTAGATACATATTTGAAAATAATTATATATGACTCTCTCCTTTAAACTTACTAGAATGTCAAAATTTTTTGCAGTATTACTCATCTTGAGATTTATATGAAATCATTTGGATGGTCCAACAAAATTGTCACATCTAAGTAAATATTTATTAAATATAAACATGATTTGATACAAAAACCATTAATTTGATTTAACTATCATTTTTTTATTGAGTAAATATTTATTTATTGTAAACAAATGTTTATTTAGTACTATTAAAAAAAATATGCATTAAGATTTTTTTAATGCAGTAAAAAAAGGAGGGATTTTCAAAAGGCTTGCAGGAATTTCCAAATCTTGACTTTCCCTGATGAACGCCGAAATTTCTTCGAGATTCGGGTGAGATGTTGCTTCTCAAAATTCACGCGGACGAGCTTCCTCTTCGTGACGCTGCTCCCTCGCGTAGATCCCGTAGATCGCTCTCGCGCGAGCATACGCTTCGAGCGGAGGAACGGAACGGAGCTGACTCGCGCGGCAGGCACGAGGGCGAGTGTAAGCAGGTACGAGCGGAATCTCGAGCGAGGCAACTCGCCGAGCAGTCAGTCCGTATCCCGCTTCTCGGCGACGACGTTCGACTCGCGCGCTTTCCTTCACGCTCGCCTCGGCAAACGAATTTTCGATCATCGATCATGACACGCGGACGGACGAGGACGTGCAGGTGAAAGACGTTTTTCCCGCGATCTCTATCCGTTTGACCGAAGAGGTACACGCGACGAAGTGCCACCGCGAGGAAAAGAAGAAAAAAGGAGACGAAGAAGAAAGAGAGGAGAGAGATCGATATCGGCTCGGATACTGCCGGAAGATCTAGTTGATGGTGACAAAATTTATTGTGGAGAGTTTGTGGAGGGTTTAACGCGCATCCGGCTGAGGAGCAAGGTAATTGTCACCGGCGATCGATCCCGATGATTTTGAGCGGGAATTGATAAAAAATTTTGCGCACTCGCAACTGAAGATACGCTTTTCTGCTTTCTCTATACTTTCCGTTAGAATCTTCGGTCATTTTTATTAACGTTCTTTGCCTAAATTTCAATGAAACGTGGTAAAAAATATTTTTGCGCTAATAACTTTGTATTTTTACGGATTTATATATAGGTATATTTTAAATTTCTTTGTGTGCGCGACGTTAATATAGATAAGATACAATTGAAAGAAGCAAAAGACAAAAACAAATTAATAAAAATAGTTAATTAATACTTTAATTAACACTTTAATTAAACGTTATACCGATTTGGACATAATGGAACTCTTCCTTACTATTTAACGTCCTTTTGAAAAGCGACATGAGTTTACGTGCTCACGCTTTTGAGGAGAGAAAGCAGAATAGAAATAATTATAGAAAGTGAAGACGAGGAAAACGGACTTGCCACGAGGCAATTAACGAGCTAGAATTAATTACACAATCCGTATTATTCGGTAAGTAATGACGCTTAAACGAGTCGTAATCGTCTATCAAGCCGTCCGTAACATTCATTACAAACTGTTACAAGTTAACACGCGGATACGGTTACAGCGACTGGAATAAAAACGGACGCTCAGCTCTTGCAATTGAATGGTCGAGTTGACTTTTCTCTCCAAAGTTTACGAAACTGCACGACAAGAACGATTTTGTTAAAATATCTAAAAATTTAGGTAGGTGGTTGGTTTAAAATAATTTAGGAAATTCAAGCATAATGAGAGTAAAAAGTTGAGCTGTAAAAAGTTTTAATATAGTCTCCCGGTGAAAAAATTTTTATGCATGAATATGTACAAATATGTATAAACATACATGAATATTCATAAACATGTATAGTCATATATGAAATATATTTATACATGTTCATACATCTCTCTTTCTATTATAACATTACTTTTTAGTGTAATAGAAATAATAGTAGTAATGTGAAAATATAAAAAATAATTAAAGGGATAATTTTCGTATTATCCCTTATATTTTTCGTTTTAGAAAAAACAAATTTGAAAAAATTGTTCATACATAATTATACATAATTTTATATTTAATTATATATAAGTAATTTTTTTACATTTCTTTAAACTTGATTTTTTCTAAAACAAATAGCGTGAAAATTACCCTTTTAATTATTTTTAATGTTTTCACATTACTATTATTATCAGGAGACACGGTAGTGTCTCGGTGCTAAGCCAAGCGCAACGTTTCTATTATACTAAAAAGTAATTTTACAAAAGAAAGAAAGAGGAATGTATGGACATATTTCATACATGTTTATACATATTTATACATATTTATGAATGATGAATTTTTTACCTATACTGAAAAAAAAATTTGGTAATATAGCTACCAAATGTTGAGTGAAATAATTTCAATAAAATGTTTGGTTAATATAATCAAAAATAATTTTACTTTTTTATATAAATATTTAGTAAATATTATCGAAGATAATAATAATAATACAACCAACCGTTTGATAATTACTGAACATTTAGAAAAGTAAAATTATTTATGGTTATATTACGAAACCTTACATTGAAATTATTTTACTCAATATTTAGTAACTATTACTAGACTTTTTTTCAGTGTAGCAATCAGTTTGAGAGTCTTTCATAATTACTTTGGTAGTCCAACAAAATTATTTTCAGATTCTTATCTCTTACTAAATTTTTAAATACTTCAGCAAAGTCGTTCTTTCCATTGCGACTGTGAGTCTAATAAAATTGAGGTTTCGACAAAAAGGGATAACGATCTCCAAAGCCGTATCTCATGGAATAAACATATTTCCACATTTGGAGAAATTAATTAATGAACTAATCCGCATTGTGTTTTTTTAGTTTTTTCTTGTTAAAATTTCTCTCGCTGAAAAGTGCTGCTCACTGTGTAAACAGGAAGTGCTTTTGTTATTACGATTATGTTATGCTCGCATAGTTTAGTGCGAGCCTTAGTCATCATTTACGGCGTTATAAACCCCGCCGCCGTCGACTCATTCGTGTTAACTCATTGTCTCAGAACTTATTATCTTATTAGAGGCCATTGTACCGTCTCTAAATAATAAAATGACGGCGGCCATAATGGGAATCGGTTGTTTCGTGGAACTACGGAATTTTTTGGAAGTGACAATATCGTGCAGAGAATACGCAAAATTTAAAACGTGTTAAGAATCTGCAAGGAAATTTTTATGAAATAAAAAATTTTTGCACCTAACAGTCAAAATAAATCGCAATATCAAGTTAAAATGAAACGGATTGTATCCGTATACTTTGACATGTTTCCTTTTATTTTATCATGCTATTATATTTTAAATCTTGGCATAATCGTGAAACTTAAGAAAAAGCTTATCTGCAAAACCTATGTTGCGTTATATATAGTACATTACAAGTTTGTAATATGATCAGTTACAGATATAATACAAGAAAAAAAACCAATTTTGCTGAAGTATCTAAAAATTTAGTGTTAGTTATAAAGTCAAAAATAATTTTGTTGGAATATCAAATTATGTAGGATGTTCACTGGTTGCTAGAATGTCAAAAGTTTGCAGGATTATCATCACGTTAGAGCAAAATCGTTCTTTTCGTGTAACTGCGACGCCAATTACTTATCAGCTGCAGCAGTAAGCATGTCAACTTTGAACGTGATATCCAAATCCGAAAAAACATTACTTTTCTCTTTCTTTTCTTTTTTACTTAAATGTATAATCTGAATAATATTTACGTTTTATTCTGAACACAATCAACGCAATTTCACGTGGCAGAGCAAAGATTTCAGTCGGTTATAAAAAGTATCGCTCTCCAACAGCGGGTCAATCAACCGCGCTGTTGATATATTCCTTGAACATCCCCGTCCCCGTAACAAATTGTTGACCTCGGAGGGTCGGTGGGGAATTGCATATTACTGATCGACAAATCCGTAACGAGGGGACGCTGCTGATATTCGCAAAGGCCTCCTCCATCGATCATTTTCGTCGCACTGAGAAAATCATTTTGAAAAGAAAGCCCTGTAAAATGTTGTTGCGAGACATTTATTGTTTTTTAATTTCTGGTTAGCTTATCAAAATTATTTTCAAATTATTATAAAGCTCGAAGCGTGTCAAAAACAAGATTTTTCTAAACATTAAATTATCGAATTCAGATAAGATCAACTTTTAATATTTGCGAAATGCGAATAAAAAATGATCCATTGAAATCGAAAAATTTTGTGCGGAGCTTGGATAAACATCCCTGGTGCTGTCAGATGATTTTGATTAAAATAAATATATAAAGCCAAAGCCAATAAAATAGCACGGGAGTTATTAAGAAATACAGATATTTGTACACCGTGTGCAATATTTTATAAAAAAAATATTGACTATACAAGAATTTTCTGAACACCAAACTGTTGAATTCAGATAAGATTTCTATAACATTTGCAAAAGGCGAAATAAAATAATCGAAATATAGATATTGTATTTGTACACTGTGATATTTTATTTTAAAAATATTGATACGATGATGAGTTGACTATACAAGAATTTTCTGCAAAAACACTGGATTGTTGAATTCAGATAAGATTGATTTTTAACATTTGCGAAAGGCAATATAAAATGATTGATTAAAATTGAAAAATCTGCGCGATAAAGGAACCTGAATAAACACTCCTGGTGCTGTCAAGCGATTTTGATCAAAGTAAATATATAAAACCAAAGCCAATAAAATAGCACGAGAGTTATATTAGGAAATACAGATATTTGTACACCACGTGCAATATTTTATGGAAAAGATATTGACCATATATGAAATATTGTTGCAATTGATTAAAACGTCAGCCAGCAATTTCAGTGCTACTATACTGCAGCAAGCGCGACATAGTGAAGATGCGGTCGCGTCCTTCACCATCTGTCAGTCACTCTGAATTTATTGCGAATTTATTCAACACGCGTCTGCGGCCCGATTGTTACGATTATTATCTGAAGATAATCTTTCTTTTCCTTTATCAAGCATTATTGCCATAATTCGCGTTTATCGCGAACGAATTCTACGCGCCTCAATCGATCGCTGGCACGAAATTAACGTTTCACGTATTATTTCCTCGTGAAACTCACCGCGAATTAGAGGGAACGCGCGTGCATAAATTACGTTGGTTACACGTGCAGGAAAGAACGGTTTTACTGCACTGAAAAAAAATTTACTAAATCTTAATACATATTTCTTTGAATATTACTACTGAGTAAATTTACTTACTCAATTAAAAAAATAATAATTAAATCAAATTAATAGATTTTATACCAAATAAATATATATTTACGTTTACTAAATATTTACTTAGAATTATTCAAATAAATATTTATTAAAACTTAGTATTTTTTCAGTGTAAGGTATTTAAAAATTTAGTTAGATACAGATATGAAAATAATTTTACTTGGACTATCAAAATAATTATGTAGCTAATTACGTAATCTGCTTATTAAAATGTTAAAACTTTTTGTATCATTGTTATCAATGGCTAAGCGTTTTATATAATTATTTTGATGGTCTAACAAAATTTTATTATTTTTACATGTGTACCTAGCTAAATTTTTAAATACTTCAGCAAAACTGTTCTATCCGTGAAAAGATCCGTTTGCCTTTCTATAGCAGGAGAAAGGTATGGTAGTTTTTCGAGGAACCAGTCGAATGGACCACAACGCGGGGACACTTGTACAATCTATTTAAATTAGAGAAAATAGAGTGCGAGAGGGGAGTGTCGCGCGCGCGGAAAGAGAGAGAGAGCCTTCTCTCGACCGTCCGGTACCGTCCGGGGCCTATCGCGCGATGTCGCCGACGGCCGATTCTCCGTAACCGATAAATTAACTCACGAGATATATCTTCCGATTTGAAAGCACGCGACTATACACGATCGGCGTCGGAGCTGTGCCGGCCGTCGACGGTAATCGCTTCGTTTTCGACGGAAGAAATCGAGCGAGCGATCGAAAGGCGTGTTACGCTGCCTACTGCCGTTCTCCGTTTGCGAACCGTCGTTTCTCCAACATGAAAATGTCTCATTATTCCTTCCGATAATAATGATTCAAATCGATGAGTCAAATCGTAAACTCGGTGTATGATTTCATCCGACATATAGCCGCGGAGCTCTTGATTCGCGCAAATTTTTCTCCCGTAAAATATAATCGCTCCCCTTTTCTCGCTTCCTCCCTCACGAATTTTACACCGCGTTAAAAGTTAATTTTAATCGTGAATCCACTTCGTGTAATCTGTGTGTGTTTTATTTAATCTATTTATCAAGCAGTTTACAAACCAGTCAGAAATGATTGGCCGAATCGATGTCAATTGATTGTGCTATCGACATTAATCGATGTCAATCCGACTAATTATTTATAGCAGGGCTATTATGGCCGATATTCATAGTCGGTTCTTATATTTAAAACAGTAATAGCGTTTTTCACTGGAAGAATTGGTGCGCACTGAGTGCGCACTCGTCGCGGTTCACTAGGCGTTTCAGTGCGCACAAAAACGGTGCGCGTTGTTTCACTGGGAATCTTAGTGCCAAATTTTTGCACGTTAGTGCAAGAATTCGTCACGAGCTCCGAGAGACGGTGCCAGATCAGTGCAATATGGCTACGCGGGATGCACGATTAGTATTTGAATTGCTAGATTTGCTATCTTCATCATCTAGCAGATGAAGAGGAATTATTCCTAAAAGATAATCTACGGAAAATTCCGAAGATTAAAAATTTTGTTGAGATAGTACATGCAGAACCTTACGGATAAGGAAGTAAGTATATACGGTAAGGAAGTATAATTAATGTTCTCATTATTTGTGCATATTATGGTATTACGTGAAACAAATGGTATCTCGGTAAAAATTTTTCATGTATGAACATACATAAATATATACATATATAATTATTTATGAAATGTGTTCATGTGTTCATACGTGAACACATGATATATGTCATTCTTTCTTTTGTAAAATTATTGGTATGAGAAAAATAACAATAACGAGAAAATGTAAAAAAATAATTAAAAAGATCATTTTTGCAACTTATTCTTTTAATTATTTTTTACGTTTTCTCATTATTATTATTATTATTTTTATCATGCTAAATATTTTTATAAAAGAAAGAAAGACGTATGGACATATGAAATATGTCATATTACGGTATTATATATACGTATTATATAATTATATACGTTTATATATAATGATCATACATGAAAAATTTTTTACCAGGATATATTGTATAAGAATATCAGTACTACAAGTAATTATGTTATCGTTACAATCCAAAAGTTATTTTCGCGTTTCCAGAACAACAGCTTACAAAATAGTAGACACGTATGCATCCTCCTCCTTCCATATTATGAAAATGCGAATTACGCAATATTTTATATTATGAAATGTAGTGGCAAATGTGCACTATAAAACGCACTGAGGTCGATACACGTGTTTAGCTGGGAGTATAAGAAACTCGCACTTTTGGCAACCTCGTACTGCTGCCACTGAACGAGTTTTTGGTGCGCACTCAGTGCGACCCAGTGAAAAACGCTATAAGTTCTAAGTACAGTCTTAAGATGTCATGAAGACCGTCTTAAGTACAGTCTTAAAATGTCACAGAGTTATATTAACATAATTAGCTTAAAACATTACTTAAGACAATCTTGAAATAAAAACGCATTGAATATCTATTTATGTTTATGTTACTTCTTATTATGTTATTTACTTATGTTATTTCTTGTTATTCTAGTTATATTTCTTTTGGTTATATTACTTCTGGTTAAATATTACTTCTTGATATTAATAACTGCACTCTTAAATTGCGTAAATTGTAAATACTTGTTGTGACACCCAAATATTTCATCAATAATTTCACAAACAATTCTAATAGATTTATGATTTATATATTTGACGGAATATTTATTTCTTCGAAATGTTGCCTCTGCGAGTAAATCAATCTTATAAATACTAATTTATGCACTCTTTCAAATAACTTTCACAAAGAAAAAAATCACTTTCTGAGAAATTCAAGACACTGCTAGATGTTTACTTGAACTTTAGTTTTGTTTTCAACTCTGGCACAACTCCGTTGTACGTTTACTTGATTTCCGATTAATAATCGTGTGTTGTTCATTACAAATTTATGTCACGGTAATAAAGTTCATCGCGGTGTAGAGAACAACATAATTTACGCTTGCATACGTGAAGCAACCGAAGCGTCAACTTTTTCCTAGCGAGAAGCGAGTGCCTTCTGAAGAATTTCTTTTTATGTCTAGGAGTTGTTGATTAAAGATTTACCTTATTATGTTACTATCGTAGCCTCAGGTGCAATTAAGTTCTACTTCGATTAATAGTAAATATTATCTCCATAATTAAACCATCAATCTGAATGATAATAATAATAATATTCACGTACCAACGAGCTGAGAAATTAGCGTATTTATTTTTATATTTACACTGTCATGTAAAATATAAACTTTCAATATAAAGGACCCCGCACAAAACATACGGAAAATGGATCCCGGCTAATTTGGCTGAAATTGTAATATGTTGTAGTTCTGATCGTTCTGATCAAAAGTCTCTATGGGCACGAAGTAAAAAATGAATAATTTTTGAGTTATTGTACATCAAACTCTGCCAAAACAGCTAATTCCATACGCTTACTTGAAGGAACATTTTCGTACCTATTACTCTGCGCGCGCGCGCGCGCGCGCGTGTGTGTGTGTGTGTGTGTGTGTGTGTGTGTGAGAGAGAGAATGACGTATAAGACAAAATCGTATACGTCATCAGTACGCGTTCAGAACTCCGCATTTACAAATGTTAACCGCATAGAATAATTATACCTAGAGCGTGGCAACTTCTCTGACGGGAAACAGGATCCGCGCGAAGTAAGAGATGTTGATCCTCGATATCTCCAAAACGTTAATAAAGAAATTAATGCAAAGAGTTATTATGACTTTCCCTATGACCACTATGAATATACGCTC